>NW_025548174.1:15000-137188 GCF_905237065.1 Salmo salar | reverse complement strand
CCGGGTTACGTATATTGTTGACCCCGGTCATGCCGAACTAGCGACATTCTGGACAGGCCTAAAAAAAACATTTTAAAACTATTTTCACAAAAATTGCAGATTTCTATTTTGTCACCAAAAACAGTGACCCCGGTCATGCGCGGAACTATCGACATTCTGGACAGGCCTAAAAAACATTTTAAAACTATTTTCACAAAAATTGCAGATTTCTATTTTTGTCACCAAAAACAATGACTCCGATCATGCCGAACTAGCGACATTTTGGACAGGCCTAAAAAGAACATTTTAGAACAATTTTCACAAAAATAGCTCAGATTTTTTTTCCTTCTTTTTGACACAAAAACAGTGACCCCGGTCATGCCGAACTATCGACATTCTGGACAGGCCTAAAAAACATTTTATAACCATTTTCACAAAAATTGCAGATATTTATTTAGTTATTTTTTGACACAAAAACAGTGACCCCGGTCATGCCGAACTAGCGACATTCTGGACAGGCCTAAAAAAACATTTTAAAACTATTTTCACAAAAATTGCAGATTTCTATTTTTGTCACCAAAAACAATGACTCCGATCATGCCGAACTAGCGACATTTTGGACAGGCCTAAAAAAAACATTTTAGAACCATTTTCACAAAAAAAGCTCAGATTTTTATTTTTCATGTATTTATTTTTTTGACACAAAAACAGTGACCCCGGTCATCGCCGAACTATCGACATTCTGGACAGGCCTAAAAAAACATTTTATAACCATTTTCCCAAAAATTGCAGATTTCTATTTTTGTCACCAAAAACAGTGACCCCGGGTCATGCCGAACTATCGACATTCTGGACAGGCCTAAAAAACATTTTAAAACTATTTTCACAAAAAAATTGCAGATTTCTATTTTGTCACCAAAAACAGTGACCCCGGTCATGCCGAACTATCGACATTCTGGACAGGCCTAAAAAGACATTTTATAACCATTCTCACAAAAAATGCAGATATTTTTTTTTTCATTTTCCACGACACAAAAACAGTGACCCCGGTCATGCCGAACCTACTCGACATTCTCGGACAGGCCTAAAAAACATTTTATAACCATTTTCACAAAAAATTGCAGATATTTTTTTTTCATTTTCACGACACAAAAACAGTGACCCCGGTCATGCCGAACTAAGCGACATTCTGGACAGGCCTAAAAAAACATTTTAAAACTATTTTCACAAAAAATTGCAGATTTCTATTTTTGTCACCAAAAACAATGACTCGATCATGCCGAACTAAGCGACATTTTGGACAGGCCTAAAAAACCCATTTTAGAACAATTTTCACAAAAATAGCTCAGATTTTTTTCTTCATTTTTTGACACAAAAACAGTGACCCGGTCATGCCGAACTATCGACATTCTGGACAGGCCTAAAAAACATTTTATAACCATTTTCACAATAAATTGCAGATATTTATTTTTATTTTTTTGACACAAAACAGTGACCCCGGTCATCGAACTAGCGACATTCTGGACAGGCCTAAAAAACATTTTATAACCATTTTCACAAAAATTGCAGATATTTTTTTTTCATTTTCACGACACAAAAACAGTGACCCCGGTCATGCCGAATTAGCGACATTTTGGACAGGCCTAAAAAACCCCATTTTAGAACCATTTTCACAAAAAATTGCAGATATTTTTTTTCATTTTCACGACACAAAAACAGTGACCCGGTCATGCCGAACTCAAGCGACATTCTGGACAGGCCTAAAAAAATTTTTAAAACCATTTCCACAAAAAATTGCAGTTTCTATTTTTGTCACCAAAAACGATGACTCCGATCATGCGAACTAAGCGACATTTTGGACAGGCCTAAAAAAACCATTTTAGAACCATTTTCACAAAAATTGCAGAGATATTTTTTTTCATTTTCACGACACAAAAACAGTGACCCGGTCATGCCGAACTAGCGACATTCTGGACAGGCCTAAAAAACATTTTAAAACTATTTTCACAAAAATTGCAGATTTCTATTTTTGTCACCAAAAACAATGACTCGATCATGCCGAACTAGCGACATTTTGGACAGGCCTAAAAAAAACATTTTAGGAACAATTTTCACAAAAATAGCTCAGATTTTTTTCCTTCTTTTTTTGACACAAAAACAGTGACCCCGGCATGCCGAACTATCGACATTCTGGACAGGCCTAAAAAAAACATTTTATAACCATTTTCACAAAAAATTGCAGATATTTTTTCTTCATTTTTTGACACAAAAACAGTGACCCCGGTCATGCCGAACTATCGACATTCTGGACAGGCCTAAAAAAACATTTTATAACCATTTTCACAATAAATTGCAGATATTTTTTATTTTTTTGACACAAAAACAGTGACCCCGGTCGTGCCGAACTAGCGACATTCTGGACAGGCCTAAAAAACATTTTAAAACTATTTTCACAAAAAATTGCAGATTTCTATT
Organism: Salmo salar; assembly: GCF_905237065.1. NCBI lineage: Eukaryota > Metazoa > Chordata > Actinopteri > Salmoniformes > Salmonidae > Salmo > Salmo salar. Next base: position 134,734 of record NW_025548174.1, on the reverse strand, counting down.
TTTGTCACCAAAAACAGTGACCCCGGTCATGCCGAACTATCGACATTCTGGACAGGCCTAAAAAAACATTTTATAACCATTCTCACAAAAAATGCAGATTTCTATTTTTGTCACCAAAAACAGTGACCCCGGTCATGCCGAACTATCGACATTCTGGACAGGCCTAAAAAACATTTTATAACCATTCTCACAAAAAAATGCAGATATTTTTTTTTTCATTTTCACGACACAAAAACAGTGACCCGGTCATGCCGAACTATCGACATTCTGGACAGGCCTAAAAAACATTTTATAACCATTTTCACAAAAATTGCAGATATTTTTTTTTTCATTTTCACGACACAAAAACAGTGACCCCGGTCATGCCGAACTAGCGACATTCTGGACAGGCCTAAAAAAACATTTTAAAACTATTTTCACAAAAAATTGCAGATTTCTATTTTGTCACCAAAAACAATGACTCCGATCATGCCGAACTAAGCGACATTTTGGACAGGCCTAAAAAAAACATTTTAGAACAATTTTCACAAAAATAGCTCAGATTTTTTTTTTCTTCATTTTTTGACACAAAAACAGTGACCCCGGTCATGCCGAACTATCGACATTCTGGACAGGCCTAAAAAACATTTTAAAACTATTTTCACAAAAATTGCAGATTTCTATTTTTGTCACCAAAAACAGTGACCCGGTCATGCCGAACTATCGACATTCTGGACAGGCCTAAAAACATTTTATAACCATTCTCACAAAAAAATGCAGATATTTTTTTTTCATTTTCACGACACAAAAACAGTGACCCGGTCATGCCGAACTATCGACATTCTGGACAGGCCTAAAAAAACATTTTATAACCATTTTCACAAAAAATTGCAGATATTTTTTTTTCATTTTCACGACACAAAAACAGTGACCCCGGGTCATGCCGAACTAAGCGACATTCTGGACAGGCCTAAAAAACATTTTAAAACTATTTTCACAAAAAATTGCAGATTTCTATTTTTGTCACCAAAAACAATGACTCCGATCATGCCGAACTAAGCGACATTTTGGACAGGCCTAAAAAAAAACATTTTAGAACAATTTTCACAAAAAATAGCTCAGATTTTTTTTCTTCATTTTTGACACAAAAACAGTGACCCCGGTCATGCCGAACTATCGACATTCTGGACAGGCCTAAAAAAACATTTTATAACCATTTTCACAATAAATTGCAGATATTTTTTTTTTTTTTTGACACAAAAACAGTGACCCCGGTCATGCCGAACTAGCGACATTCTGGACTAAAAAACATTTTAAAACTATTTTCACAAAAATTGCAGATTTCTATTTTTGTCACCAAAAACAGTGACCCCGGTCATGCCGAACTATCGACATTCTGGACAGGCCTAAAAAAACATTTTAAAACTATTTTCACAAAAATTGCAGATTTCTATTTTGTCACCAAAAACAGTGACCCCGGTCATGCCGAACTAAGCGACATTCTGGACAGGCCTAAAAAACATTTTAAAACTATTTTCACAAAAATTGCAGATTTCTATTTTTGTCACCAAAAACAGTGACCCCGGTCATGCCGAACTAGCGACATTCTGGACAGGCCTAAAAAAAACATTTTAAAACTATTTTCACAAAAAATTGCAGATTTCTATTTTTGTCACCAAAAACAGTGACCCCGGTCATGCCGAACTATCGACATTCTGGACAGGCCTAAAAAACATTTTAAAACTATTTTCACAAAAATTGCAGATTTCTATTTTTGTCACCAAAAACAATGACTCCGATCATGCCGAACTAGCGACATTTTGGACAGGCCTAAAAAAAACATTTTAGAACAATTTTCACAAAAATAGCTCAGATTTTTTTCTTCATTTTTTGACACAAAAACAGTGACCCCGGTCATGCCGAACTATCGACATTCTGGACAGGCCTAAAAAACATTTTATAACCATTTTCACAATAAATTGCAGATATTTTTTTTTTTTTTTTTGACACAAAAACAGTGACCCCGGTCATGCCGAACTAGCGACATTCTGGACTAAAAAACATTTTAAAACTATTTTCACAAAAAATTGCAGATTTCTATTTTTGTCACCAAAAACAGTGACCCCGGTCATGCCGAACTAGCGACATTCTGGACAGGCCTAAAAAACATTTTAAAACTATTTTCACAAAAAATTGCAGATTTCTATTTTTGTCACCAAAAACAGTGACCCCGGTCATGCCGAACTATCGACATTCTGGACAGGCCTAAAAAACATTTTAAAACTATTTTCACAAAAAATTGCAGATTTCTATTTTGTCACCAAAAACAGTGACCCCGGTCATGCCGAACTATCGACATTCTGGACAGGCCTAAAAAACATTTTATAACCATTCTCACAAAAAATGCAGATATTTTTTTTCATTTTCACGACACAAAAACAGTGACTCCGGGTCATGCCGAACTATCGACATTCTGGACAGGCCTAAAAAAACATTTTATAACCATTTTCACAAAAATTGCAGATTTCTATTTTTGTCACCAAAAACAATGACTCCGATCATGCCGAACTAGCGACATTTTGGACAGGCCTAAAAAAAAACATTTTAGAACAATTTTCACAAAAATAGCTCAGATTTTTTTTCTTCATTTTTTGACACAAAAACAGTGACCCCGGTCATGCCGAACTATCGACATTCTGGACAGGCCTAAAAAAAACATTTTATAACCATTTTCACAAAAAATTGCAGATATTTTTTTTCATTTTCACGACACAAAAACAGTGACCCCGGTCATGCCGAACTAGCGACATTCTGGACAGGCCTAAAAAAACATTTTAAAACTATTTTCACAAAAAATTGCAGATTTCTATTTTTGTCACCAAAAACAATGACTCCGATCATGACGAACTAGCGACATTTTGGACAGGCCTAAAAAAAACATTTTAGAACAATTTTCACAAAAATAGCTCAGATTTTTTTTTCTTCATTTTTTGACACAAAAACAGTGACCCCGGTCATGCCGAACTATCGACATTCTGGACAGGCCTAAAAAACATTTTATAACCATTTTCACAATAAATTGCAGATATTTATTTTTATTTTTTTGACACAAAAACAGTGACCCCGGTCATGCCGAACTAGCGACATTCTGGACAGGCCTAAAAAAACATTTTATAACCATTTTCACAAAATTGCAGATATTTTTTTCATTTTCACGACACAAAAACAGTGACCCCGGTCATGCTGAACTAGCGACATTTTGGACAGGCCTAAAAAACCCCATTTTAGAACCATTTTCACAAAAAATTGCAGATATTTTTTTTCATTTTCACGACACAAAAACAGTGACCCCGGTCATGCCGAACTAGCGACATTCTGGACAGGCCTAAAAAACATTTTAAAACTATTTTCACAAAAATTGCAGATTTCTATTTTTGTCACCAAAAACAGTGACCCCGGTCATGCCGAACTATCGACATTCTGGACAGGCCTAAAAAACATTTTAAAACTATTTTCACAAAAAATTGCAGATTTCTATTTTTGTCACCAAAAACAGTGACCCCGGTCATGCCGAACTATCGACATTCTGGACAGGCCTAAAAAACATTTTATAACCATTCTCACAAAAAAATGCAGATATTTTTTTTTCATTTTCACGACACAAAAACAGTGACCCCGGTCATGCCGAACTATCGACATTCTGGACAGGCCTAAAAAACATTTTATAACCATTTTCACAAAAATTGCAGATATTTTTTTTTCATTTTCACGACACAAAAACAGTGACCCCGGTCATGCCGAACTAAGCGACATTCTGGACAGGCCTAAAAAAACATTTTAAAACTATTTTCACAAAAATTGCAGATTTCTATTTTGTCACCAAAAACAATGACTCCGATCATGCCGAACTAAGCGACATTTTGGACAGGCCTAAAAAAAAACATTTTAGAACAATTTTCACAAAATAGCTCAGATTTTTTTTCTTCATTTTTTGACACAAAAACAGTGACCCCGGTCATGCCGAACTATCGACATTCTGGACAGGCCTAAAAAAACATTTTATAACCATTTTCACAATAAATTGCAGATATTTTTTTTTTTTTTTGACACAAAAACAGTGACCCCGGTCATGCCGAACTAGCGACATTCTGGACTAAAAAACATTTTAAAACTATTTTCACAAAAAATTGCAGATTTCTATTTTTGTCACCAAAAACAGTGACCCCGGTCATGCCGAACTATCGACATTCTGGACAGGCCTAAAAAACATTTTAAAACTATTTTCACAAAAAATTGCAGATTTCTATTTTTGTCACCAAAAACAGTGACCCCGGTCATGCCGAACTAGCGACATTCTGGACAGGCCTAAAAAACATTTTAAAACTATTTTCACAAAAATTGCAGATTTCTATTTTTGTCACCAAAAACAGTGACCCCGGTCATGCCGAACTAGCGACATTCTGGACAGGCCTAAAAAAACATTTTAAAACTATTTTCACAAAAAATTGCAGATTTCTATTTTTGTCACCAAAAACAGTGACCCCGGTCATGCCGAACTATCGACATTCTGGACAGGCCTAAAAAACATTTTAAAACTATTTTCACAAAAATTGCAGATTTCTATTTTTGTCACCAAAAACAATGACTCCGATCATGCCGAACTAGCGACATTTTGGACAGGCCTAAAAAAACATTTTAGAACAATTTTCACAAAAATAGCTCAGATTTTTTTTCTTCATTTTTTGACACAAAAACAGTGACCCCGGTCATGCCGAACTATCGACATTCTGGACAGGCCTAAAAAAACATTTTATAACCATTTTCACAATAAATTGCAGATATTTTTTTTTTTTTTTGACACAAAAACAGTGACCCCGGTCATGCCGAACTAGCGACATTCTGGACTAAAAAACATTTTAAAACTATTTTCACAAAAATTGCAGATTTCTATTTTTGTCACCAAAAACAGTGACCCCGGTCATGCCGAACTAGCGACATTCTGGACAGGCCTAAAAAACATTTTAAAACTATTTTCACAAAAAATTGCAGATTTCTATTTTTGTCACCAAAAACAGTGACCCCGGTCATGCCGAACTATCGACATTCTGGACAGGCCTAAAAAAACATTTTAAAACTATTTTCACAAAAATTGCAGATTTCTATTTTTGTCACCAAAAACAGTGACCCCGGTCATGCCGAACTATCGACATTCTGGACAGGCCTAAAAAAACATTTTATAACCATTCTCACAAAAAAATGCAGATATTTTTTTTCATTTTCACGACACAAAAACAGTGACCCCGGTCATGCCGAACTATCGACATTCTGGACAGGCCTAAAAAAACATTTTATAACCATTTTCACAAAAAATTGCAGATTTCTATTTTTGTCACCAAAAACAATGACTCCGATCATGCCGAACTAGCGACATTTTGGACAGGCCTAAAAAAAAACATTTTAGAACAATTTTCACAAAAATAGCTCAGATTTTTTTTTCTTCATTTTTTGACACAAAAACAGTGACCCCGGTCATGCCGAACTATCGACATTCTGGACAGGCCTAAAAAAACATTTTATAACCATTTTCACAATAAATTGCAGATATTTTTTTTTTTTTTTTTGACACAAAAACAGTGACCCCGGTCATGCCGAACTAGCGACATTCTGGACTAAAAAAACATTTTAAAACTATTTTCACAAAAAATTGCAGATTTCTATTTTTGTCACCAAAAACAGTGACCCCGGTCATGCCGAACTATCGACATTCTGGACAGGCCTAAAAAACATTTTAAAACTATTTTCACAAAAAATTGCAGATTTCTATTTTGTCACCAAAAACAGTGACCCCGGTCATGCCGAACTAGCGACATTCTGGACAGGCCTAAAAAAACATTTTAAAACTATTTTCACAAAAATTGCAGATTTCTATTTTGTCACCAAAAACAGTGACCCCGGTCATGCCGAACTAGCGACATTCTGGACAGGCCTAAAAAAACATTTTAAAACTATTTTCACAAAAAATTGCAGATTTCTATTTTTGTCACCAAAAACAGTGACCCCGGTCATGCCGAACTATCGACATTCTGGACAGGCCTAAAAAAACATTTTAAAACTATTTTCACAAAAATTGCAGATTTCTATTTTTGTCACCAAAAACAATGACTCCGATCATGCCGAACTAGCGACATTTTGGACAGGCCTAAAAAAAACATTTTAGAACAATTTTCACAAAAATAGCTCAGATTTTTTTTTCTTCATTTTTTGACACAAAAACAGTGACCCCGGTCATGCCGAACTATCGACATTCTGGACAGGCCTAAAAAAACATTTTATAACCATTTTCACAATAAATTGCAGATATTTTTTTTTTTTTTTTTTTGACACAAAAACAGTGACCCCGGTCATGCCGAACTAGCGACATTCTGGACTAAAAAACATTTTAAAACTATTTTCACAAAAATTGCAGATTTCTATTTTTGTCACCAAAAACAGTGACCCCGGTCATGCCGAACTAGCGACATTCTGGACAGGCCTAAAAAACATTTTAAAACTATTTTCACAAAAATTGCAGATTTCTATTTTTGTCACCAAAAACAGTGACCCCGGTCATGCCGAACTATCGACATTCTGGACAGGCCTAAAAAAACATTTTAAAACTATTTTCACAAAAAATTGCAGATTTCTATTTTTCTCACCAAAAACAGTGACCCCGGTCATGCCGAACTATCGACATTCTGGACAGGCCTAAAAAACATTTTATAACCATTCTCACAAAAAATGCAGATATTTTTTTTTCATTTTCACGACACAAAAACAGTGACCCCGGTCATGCCGAACTATCGACATTCTGGACAGGCCTAAAAAAACATTTTATAACCATTTTCACAAAAATTGCAGATATTTTTTTTCATTTTCACGACACAAAAACAGTGACCCCGGTCATGCCGAACTAAGCGACATTCTGGACAGGCCTAAAAAACATTTTAAAACTATTTTCACAAAAATTGCAGATTTCTATTTTTGTCACCAAAAACAGTGACCCCGGTCATGCCGAACTATCGACATTCTGGACAGGCCTAAAAAAACATTTTATAACCATTTTCACAATAAATTGCAGATATTTTTTTTATTTTTTTGACACAAAAACAGTGACCCCGGTCATGCCGAACTAGCGACATTCTGGACTAAAAAAACATTTTAAAACTATTTTCACAAAAATTGCAGATTTCTATTTTTGTCACCAAAAACAGTGACCCCGGTCATGCCGAACTATCGACATTCTGGACAGGCCTAAAAAACATTTTAAAACTATTTTCACAAAAATTGCAGATTTCTATTTTTGTCACCAAAAACAGTGACCCCGGTCATGCCGAACTAGCGACATTCTGGACAGGCCTAAAAAACATTTTAAAACTATTTTCACAAAAATTGCAGATTTCTATTTTTGTCACCAAAAACAGTGACCCCGGTCATGCCGAACTAGCGACATTCTGGACAGGCCTAAAAAACATTTTAAAACTATTTTCACAAAAAATTGCAGATTTCTATTTTTGTCACCAAAAACAGTGACCCCGGTCATGCCGAACTATCGACATTCTGGACAGGCCTAAAAAAACATTTTAAAACTATTTTCACAAAAAATTGCAGATTTCTATTTTTGTCACCAAAAACAATGACTCCGATCATGCCGAACTAGCGACATTTTGGACAGGCCTAAAAAAAAACATTTTAGAACAATTTTCACAAAAATAGCTCAGATTTTTTTTTCTTCATTTTTTGACACAAAAACAGTGACCCCGGTCATGCCGAACTATCGACATTCTGGACAGGCCTAAAAAAACATTTTATAACCATTTTCACAATAAATTGCAGATATTTTTTTTTTTTTTTGACACAAAAACAGTGACCCCGGTCATGCCGAACTAGCGACATTCTGGACTAAAAAAACATTTTAAAACTATTTTCACAAAAAATTGCAGATTTCTATTTTTGTCACCAAAAACAGTGACCCCGGTCATGCCGAACTAGCGACATTCTGGACAGGCCTAAAAAAACATTTTAAAACTATTTTCACAAAAATTGCAGATTTCTATTTTTGTCACCAAAAACAGTGACCCCGGTCATGCCGAACTATCGACATTCTGGACAGGCCTAAAAAACATTTTAAAACTATTTTCACAAAAATTGCAGATTTCTATTTTTGTCACCAAAAACAGTGACCCCGGTCATGCCGAACTATCGACATTCTGGACAGGCCTAAAAAAAACATTTTATAACCATTCTCACAAAAAAATGCAGATATTTTTTTTCATTTTCACGACACAAAAACAGTGACCCCGGTCATGCCGAACTATCGACATTCTGGACAGGCCTAAAAAACATTTTATAACCATTTTCACAAAAATTGCAGATATTTTTTTTCATTTTCACGACACAAAAACAGTGACCCCGGTCATGCCGAACTAGCGACATTCTGGACAGGCCTAAAAAACATTTTAAAACTATTTTCACAAAAATTGCAGATTTCTATTTTTGTCACCAAAAACAATGACTCCGATCATGCCGAACTAGCGACATTTTGGACAGGCCTAAAAAAACATTTTAGAACAATTTTCACAAAAATAGCTCAGATTTTTTTTCTTCATTTTTTGACACAAAAACAGTGACCCCGGTCATGCCGAACTATCGACATTCTGGACAGGCCTAAAAAACATTTTATAACCATTTTCACAAAAAATTGCAGATATTTTTTTTCATTTTCACGACACAAAAACAGTGACCCCCGGTCATGCCGAACTAGCGACATTCTGGACAGGCCTAAAAAAACATTTTAAAACTATTTTCACAAAAATTGCAGATTTCTATTTTTGTCACCAAAAACAGTGACCCGGTCATGCCGAACTATCGACATTCTGGACAGGCCTAAAAAACATTTTATAACCATTCTCACAAAAAAATGCAGATATTTTTTTTTCATTTTCACGACACAAAAACAGTGACCCCGGTCATGCCGAACTATCGACATTCTGGACAGGCCTAAAAAACATTTTAAAACTATTTTCACAAAAAATTGCAGATTTCTATTTTTGTCACCAAAAACAGTGACCCCGGTCATGCCGAACTATCGACATTCTGGACAGGCCTAAAAAACATTTTATAACCATTCTCACAAAAATTGCAGATATTTTTTTTTCATTTTCACGACACAAAAACAGTGACCCCGGTCATGCCGAACTATCGACATTCTGGACAGGCCTAAAAACATTTTATAACCATTTTCACAAAAAATTGCAGATATTTTTTTTCATTTTCACGACACAAAAACAGTGACCCCCGGTCATGCCGAACTAGCGACATTCTGGACAGGCCTAAAAAAACATTTTAAAACTATTTTCACAAAAATTGCAGATTTCTATTTTTGTCACCAAAAACAGTGACCCCGGTCATGCCGAACTATCGACATTCTGGACAGGCCTAAAAAAACATTTTATAACCATTCTCACAAAAAAATGCAGATATTTTTTTTCATTTTCACGACACAAAAACAGTGACCCCGGTCATGCCGAACTATCGACATTCTGGACAGGCCTAAAAAAACATTTTATAACCATTTTCACAAAAAATTGCAGATATTTTTTTTCATTTTCACGACACAAAAACAGTGACCCCGGTCATGCCGAACTAGCGACATTCTGGACAGGCCTAAAAAAACATTTTAAAACTATTTTCACAAAAATTGCAGATTTCTATTTTTGTCACCAAAAACAATGACTCCGATCATGCCGAACTAGCGACATTTTGGACAGGCCTAAAAAAAACATTTTAGAACAATTTTCACAAAAATAGCTCAGATTTTTTTTCTTCATTTTTTGACACAAAAACAGTGACCCCGGTCATGCCGAACTAGCGACATTCTGGACTAAAAAAACATTTTAAAACTATTTTCACAAAAAATTGCAGATTTCTATTTTTGTCACCAAAAACAGTGACCCCGGTCATGCCGAACTATCGACATTCTGGACAGGCCTAAAAAAACATTTTAAAACTATTTTCACAAAAAATTGCAGATTTCTATTTTTGTCACCAAAAACAATGACTCCGATCATGCCGAACTAGCGACATTTTGGACAGGCCTAAAAAACATTTTATAACCATTTTCACAAAAATAGCTCAGATTTTTTTTCTTCATTTTTTGACACAAAAACAGTGACCCCGGTCATGCCGAACTATCGACATTCTGGACAGGCCTAAAAAACATTTTATAACCATTTTCACAATAAATTGCAGATATTTATTTTTATTTTTTTGACACAAAAACAGTGACCCCGGTCATGCCGAACTAGCGACATTCTGGACAGGCCTAAAAAAACATTTTATAACCATTTTCACAAAAAATTGCAGATATTTTTTTTCATTTTCACGACACAAAAACAGTGACCCCGGTCATGCCGAACTAGCGACATTTTGGACAGGCCTAAAAAACCTCATTTTAGAACCATTTTCACAAAAAATTGCAGATATTTTTTTTTATTTTCACGACACAAAAACAGTGACCCCGGTCATGCCGAACTAGCGACATTCTGGACAGGCCTAAAAAACATTTTATAACTATTTTCACAAAAATTGCAGATTTCTATTTTTGTCACCAAAAACAATGACTCCGATCATGCCGAACTAGCGACATTTTGGACAGGCCTAAAAAAACATTTTAGAACAATTTTCACAAAAATAGCTCAGATTTTTTTCCTTCTTTTTGACACAAAAACAGTGACCCCGGTCATGCCGAACTATCGACATTCTGGACAGGCCTAAAAAAACATTTTATAACTATTTTCACAAAAAATTGCAGATTTCTATTTTTGTCACCAAAAACAGTGACCCCGGTCATGCCGAACTATCGACATTCTGGACAGGCCTAAAAAACATTTTAAAACTATTTTCACAAAAATTGCAGATTTCTATTTTTGTCACCAAAAACAGTGACCCCGGTCATGCCGAACTATCGACATTCTGGACAGGCCTAAAAAACATTTTATAACCATTTTCACAAAAAATTGCAGATATTTTTTTTTCATTTTCACGACACAAAAACAGTGACCCCGGTCATGCCGAACTAGCGACATTCTGGACAGGCCTAAAAAACATTTTAAAACCATTTCCACAAAAATTGCAGTTTCTATTTTTGTCACCAAAAACGATGACTCCGATCATGCCGAACTAGCGACATTTTGGACAGGCCTAAAAAAAACATTTTAGAACCATTTTCACAAAAAAAGCTCAGATTTTTTATTTTTCATTTTTTATTTTTGGACACAAAAACAGTGACCCCGGACATGCCGAACTATCGACATTCTGGACAGCCCTAAAAAATATTTTATAACCATTTCCACAAAAATTGCAGTTTCTATTTTTGTCACCAAAAACGATGACTCCGATCATGCCGAACTAGCGACATTTTGGACAGGCCTAAAAAAAAACATTTTAGAACCATTTTCACAAAAATTGCAGATATTTTTTTTCATTTTCACGACACAAAAACAGTGACCCCGGTCATGCCGAACTAGCGACATTCTGGACAGGCCTAAAAAACATTTTAAAACTATTTTCACAAAAATTGCAGATTTCTAATTTTGTCACCAAAAACAATGACTCCGATCTTGCCGAACTAGCGACATTTTGGACAGGCCTAAAAAAAACATTTTAGAACAATTTTCACAAAAATAGATCAGATTTTTTTCCTTCTTTTTTGACACAAAAACAGTGACCCCGGTCATGCCGAACTATCGACATTCTGGACAGGCCTAAAAAACATTTTATAACCATTTTCACAAAAAATTGCAGATATTTATTTAGTTATTTTTTTGACACAAAAACAGTGACCCCGGTCATGCCGAACTAGCGACATTCTGGACAGGCCTAAAAAACATTTTAAAACAATTTTCACAAAAATTGCAGATTTCTATTTTTGTCACCAAAAACAATGACTCCGATCATGCCGAACTAGCGACATTTTGGACAGGCCTAAAAAAACCATTTTAGAACCATTTTCACAAAAAAAGCTCAGATTTTTTATTTTTCATGTATTTATTTTTTTGACACAAAAACAGTGACCCCGGTCATGCCGAACTATCGACATTCTGGACAGGCCTAAAAAACATTTTATAACCATTTTCACAAAAATTGCAGATATTTTTTTTTCATTTTCACGACACAAAAACAGTGACCCCGGTCATGCCGAACTAGCGACATTCTGGACAGGCCTAAAAAATTTTTTAAAACCATTTCCACAAAAATTGCAGTTTCTATTTTTGTCACCAAAAACGATGACTCCGATCATGCCGAACTAGCGACATTTTGGACAGGCCTAAAAAACCCCATTTTAGAACCATTTTCACAAAAAATTGCAGATATTTTTTTTCATTTTCACGACACAAAAACAGTGACCCCGGTCATGCCGAACTAGCGACATTCTGGACAGGCCTAAAAAACATTTTAAAACTATTTTCACAAAAAATTGCAGATTTCTATTTTTGTCACCAAAAACAATGACTCCGATCATGCCGAACTAGCGACATTTTGGACAGGCCTAAAAAAACATTTTAGAACAATTTTCACAAAAATAGCTCAGATTTTTTTCCTTCTTTTTTGACACAAAAACAGTGACCCCGGGCATGCCGAACTATCGACATTCTGGACAGGCCTAAAAAACATTTTATAACCATTTTCACAAAAATTGCAGATATTTTTTTTCATTTTCACGACACAAAAACAGTGACCCCGGTCATGCCGAACTAGCGACATTCTGGACAGGCCTAAAAAACATTTTAAAACTATTTTCACAAAAATTGCAGATTTCTAATTTTGTCACCAAAAACAATGACTCCGATCATGCCGAACTAGCGACATTTTGGACAGGCCTAAAAAAACATTTTAGAACAATTTTCACAAAAATAGATCAGATTTTTTTTCCTTCTTTTTTTGACACAAAAACAGTGACCCCGGTCATGCCGAACTATCGACATTCTGGACAGGCCTAAAAAAACATTTTATAACCATTTTCACAAAAAATTGCAGATATTTATTTAGTTATTTTTTTGACACAAAAACAGTGACCCCGGTCATGCCGAACTAGCGACATTCTGGACAGGCCTAAAAAACATTTTAAAACAATTTTCACAAAAATTGCAGATTTCTATTTTTGTCACCAAAAACAATGACTCCGATCATGCCGAACTAGCGACATTTTGGACAGGCCTAAAAAAAAACATTTTAGAACCATTTTCACAAAAAAAGCTCAGATTTTTTATTTTTCATGTATTTATTTTTTTGACACAAAAACAGTGACCCCGGTCATGCCGAACTATCGACATTCTGGACAGGCCTAAAAAAACATTTTATAACCATTTTCACAAAAAATTGCAGATATTTTTTTTTCATTTTCACGACACAAAAACAGTGACCCCGGTCATGCCGAACTAGCGACATTCTGGACAGGCCTAAAAAAAATTTTTAAAACCATTTCCACAAAAATTGCAGTTTCTATTTTTGTCACCAAAACGATGACTCCGATCATGCCGAACTAAGCGACATTTTGGACAGGCCTAAAAACCCCATTTTAGAACCATTTTCACAAAAAATTGCAGATATTTTTTTTCATTTTCACGACACAAAAACAGTGACCCCGGTCATGCCGAACTAGCGACATTCTGGACAGGCCTAAAAAACATTTTAAAACTATTTTCACAAAAATTGCAGATTTCTATTTTTGTCACCAAAAACAATGACTCCGATCATGCCGAACTAGCGACATTTTGGACAGGCCTAAAAAAACATTTTAGAACAATTTTCACAAAAATAGCTCAGATTTTTTTTCCTTCTTTTTTTGACACAAAAACAGTGACCCCGGGCATGCCGAACTATCGACATTCTGGACAGGCCTAAAAAAACATTTTATAACCATTTTCACAAAAAATTGCAGATATTTTTTCTTCATTTTTTGACACAAAAACAGTGACCCCGGTCATGCCGAACTATCGACATTCTGGACAGGCCTAAAAAAACATTTTAAAACCATTTTCACAAAAAATTGCAGATATTTTTTATTTTTTTTGACACAAAAACAGTGACCCCGGTCATGCCGAACTAGCGACATTCTGGACAGGCCTAAAAAACATTTTAAAACTATTTTCACAAAAATTGCAGATTTCTATTTTTGTCACCAAAAACAGTGACCCCGGTCATGCCGAACTATCGACATTCTGGACAGGCCTAAAAAACATTTTAAAACTATTTTCACAAAAATTGCAGATTTCTATTTTTGTCACCAAAAACAGTGACCCCGGTCATGCCGAACTATCGACATTCTGGACAGGCCTAAAAACATTTTATAACCATTCTCACAAAAAATGCAGATATTTTTTTTTCATTTTCACGACACAAAAACAGTGACCCCGGTCATGCCGAACTATCGACATTCTGGACAGGCCTAAAAAACATTTTATAACCATTTTCACAAAAATTGCAGATATTTTTTTTCATTTTCACGACACAAAAACAGTGACCCCGGTCATGCCGAACTAGCGACATTCTGGACAGGCCTAAAAAACATTTTAAAACTATTTTCACAAAAATTGCAGATTTCTATTTTTGTCACCAAAAACAATGACTCCGATCATGCCGAACTAGCGACATTTTGGACAGGCCTAAAAAAAAACATTTTAGAACAATTTTCACAAAAATAGCTCAGATTTTTTTTCTTCATTTTTTGACACAAAAACAGTGACCCCGGTCATGCCGAACTATCGACATTCTGGACAGGCCTAAAAAACATTTTATAACCATTTTCACAATAAATTGCAGATATTTATTTTTATTTTTTTGACACAAAAACAGTGACCCCGGTCATGCCGAACTAGCGACATTCTGGACAGGCCTAAAAAACATTTTATAACCATTTTCACAAAAATTGCAGATATTTTTTTTTCATTTTCACGACACAAAAACAGTGACCCCGGTCATGCTGAACTAGCGACATTTTGGACAGGCCTAAAAACCCCATTTTAGAACCATTTTCACAAAAAATTGCAGATATTTTTTTTTCATTTTCACGACACAAAAACAGTGACCCCGGTCATGCCGAACTAGCGACATTCTGGACAGGCCTAAAAAACATTTTAAAACTATTTTCACAAAAATTGCAGATTTCTATTTTTGTCACCAAAAACAGTGACCCCGGTCATGCCGAACTATCGACATTCTGGACAGGCCTAAAAAACATTTTAAAACTATTTTCACAAAAATTGCAGATTTCTATTTTTGTCACCAAAAACAGTGACCCCGGTCATGCCGAACTATCGACATTCTGGACAGGCCTAAAAAAAACATTTTATAACCATTCTCACAAAAAAATGCAGATATTTTTTTTCATTTTCACGACACAAAAACAGTGACCCCGGTCATGCCGAACTATCGACATTCTGGACAGGCCTAAAAAACATTTTATAACCATTTTCACAAAAAATTGCAGATATTTTTTTTCATTTTCACGACACAAAAACAGTGACCCCGGTCATGCCGAACTAGCGACATTCTGGACAGGCCTAAAAAACATTTTAAAACTATTTTCACAAAAATTGCAGATTTCTATTTTTGTCACCAAAAACAATGACTCCGATCATGCCGAACTAGCGACATTTTGGACAGGCCTAAAAAAAAACATTTTAGAACAATTTTCACAAAAATAGCTCAGATTTTTTTTCTTCATTTTTTGACACAAAAACAGTGACCCCGGTCATGCCGAACTATCGACATTCTGGACAGGCCTAAAAAAACATTTTATAACCATTTTCACAATAAATTGCAGATATTTTTTTTTTTTTTGACACAAAAACAGTGACCCCGGTCATGCCGAACTAGCGACATTCTGGACTAAAAAACATTTTAAAACTATTTTCACAAAAAATTGCAGATTTCTATTTTTGTCACCAAAAACAGTGACCCCGGTCATGCCGAACTATCGACATTCTGGACAGGCCTAAAAAAACATTTTAAAACTATTTTCACAAAAATTGCAGATTTCTATTTTTGTCACCAAAAACAGTGACCCCGGTCATGCCGAACTAGCGACATTCTGGACAGGCCTAAAAAACATTTTAAAACTATTTTCACAAAAAATTGCAGATTTCTATTTTTGTCACCAAAAACAGTGACCCCGGTCATGCCGAACTAGCGACATTCTGGACAGGCCTAAAAAACATTTTAAAACTATTTTCACAAAAAATTGCAGATTTCTATTTTTGTCACCAAAAACAGTGACCCCGGTCATGCCGAACTATCGACATTCTGGACAGGCCTAAAAAACATTTTAAAACTATTTTCACAAAAAATTGCAGATTTCTATTTTTGTCACCAAAAACAATGACTCCGATCATGCCGAACTAGCGACATTTTGGACAGGCCTAAAAAAAACATTTTAGAACAATTTTCACAAAAATAGCTCAGATTTTTTTCTTCATTTTTTGACACAAAAACAGTGACCCCGGTCATGCCGAACTATCGACATTCTGGACAGGCCTAAAAAACATTTTATAACCATTTTCACAATAAATTGCAGATATTTTTTTTTTTTTTTGACACAAAAACAGTGACCCCGGTCATGCCGAACTAGCGACATTCTGGACTAAAAAACATTTTAAAACTATTTTCACAAAAATTGCAGATTTCTATTTTTGTCACCAAAAACAGTGACCCCGGTCATGCCGAACTAGCGACATTCTGGACAGGCCTAAAAAACATTTTAAAACTATTTTCACAAAAAATTGCAGATTTCTATTTTTGTCACCAAAAACAGTGACCCCGGTCATGCCGAACTATCGACATTCTGGACAGGCCTAAAAAACATTTTAAAACTATTTTCACAAAAAATTGCAGATTTCTATTTTTGTCACCAAAAACAGTGACCCCGGTCATGCCGAACTATCGACATTCTGGACAGGCCTAAAAAACATTTTATAACCATTCTCACAAAATTGCAGATATTTTTTTTCATTTTCACGACACAAAAACAGTGACCCCGGTCATGCCGAACTATCGACATTCTGGACAGGCCTAAAAAACATTTTATAACCATTTTCACAAAAAATTGCAGATATTTTTTTTCATTTTCACGACACAAAAACAGTGACCCCGGTCATGCCGAACTAGCGACATTCTGGACAGGCCTAAAAAACATTTTAAAACTATTTTCACAAAAAATTGCAGATTTCTATTTTTGTCACCAAAAACAATGACTCCGATCATGCCGAACTAGCGACATTTTGGACAGGCCTAAAAAAAAACATTTTAGAACAATTTTCACAAAAATAGCTCAGATTTTTTTTCTTCATTTTTTGACACAAAAACAGTGACCCCGGTCATGCCGAACTATCGACATTCTGGACAGGCCTAAAAAACATTTTATAACCATTTTCACAATAAATTGCAGATATTTTTTTTATTTTTTTTGACACAAAAACAGTGACCCCGGTCATGCCGAACTAGCGACATTCTGGACTAAAAAACATTTTAAAACTATTTTCACAAAAAATTGCAGATTTCTATTTTTGTCACCAAAAACAGTGACCCCGGTCATGCCGAACTATCGACATTCTGGACAGGCCTAAAAAAACATTTTATAACCATTTTCACAATAAATTGCAGATATTTATTTTTATTTTTTTTTGACACAAAAACAGTGACCCCGGTCATGCCGAACTAGCGACATTCTGGACTAAAAAAACATTTTAAAACTATTTTCACAAAAATTGCAGATTTCTATTTTTGTCACCAAAAACAGTGACCCCGGTCATGCCGAACTATCGACATTCTGGACAGGCCTAAAAAACATTTTAAAACTATTTTC
This sequence comes from Salmo salar, assembly GCF_905237065.1. Lineage (NCBI taxonomy): Eukaryota > Metazoa > Chordata > Actinopteri > Salmoniformes > Salmonidae > Salmo > Salmo salar. Next base: position 116,856 of record NW_025548174.1, on the reverse strand, counting down.
ACAAAAATTGCAGATTTCTATTTTTGTCACCAAAAACAGTGACCCCGGTCATGCCGAACTAGCGACATTCTGGACAGGCCTAAAAAACATTTTAAAACTATTTTCACAAAAATTGCAGATTTCTATTTTTGTCACCAAAAACAGTGACCCCGGGTCATGCCGAACTAGCGACATTCTGGACAGGCCTAAAAAACATTTTAAAACTATTTTCACAAAAAATTGCAGATTTCTATTTTTGTCACCAAAAACAGTGACCCCGGTCATGCCGAACTATCGACATTCTGGACAGGCCTAAAAAACATTTTAAAACTATTTTCACAAAAAATTGCAGATTTCTATTTTTGTCACCAAAAACAATGACTCCGATCATGCCGAACTAGCGACATTTTGGACAGGCCTAAAAAAAACATTTTAGAACAATTTTCACAAAAATAGCTCAGATTTTTTTTTCTTCATTTTTGACACAAAAACAGTGACCCCGGTCATGCCGAACTATCGACATTCTGGACAGGCCTAAAAAAACATTTTATAACCATTTTCACAATAAATTGCAGATATTTTTTTTTTTTTTTTGACACAAAAACAGTGACCCCGGTCATGCCGAACTAGCGACATTCTGGACTAAAAAACATTTTAAAACTATTTTCACAAAAATTGCAGATTTCTATTTTTGTCACCAAAAACAGTGACCCCGGTCATGCCGAACTAGCGACATTCTGGACAGGCCTAAAAAACATTTTAAAACTATTTTCACAAAAATTGCAGATTTCTATTTTTGTCACCAAAAACAGTGACCCCGGTCATGCCGAACTATCGACATTCTGGACAGGCCTAAAAAACATTTTAAAACTATTTTCACAAAAATTGCAGATTTCTATTTTTGTCACCAAAAACAGTGACCCCGGTCATGCCGAACTATCGACATTCTGGACAGGCCTAAAAAACATTTTATAACCATTCTCACAAAAAATGCAGATATTTTTTTTTCATTTTCACGACACAAAAACAGTGACCCCGGTCATGCCGAACTATCGACATTCTGGACAGGCCTAAAAAACATTTTATAACCATTTTCACAAAAAATTGCAGATATTTTTTTTTCATTTTCACGACACAAAAACAGTGACCCCGGTCATGCCGAACTAGCGACATTCTGGACAGGCCTAAAAAATTTTTTTAAAACCATTTCCACAAAAAATTGCAGTTTCTATTTTTGTCACCAAAAACGATGACTCCGATCATGCCGAACTAGCGACATTTTGGACAGGCCTAAAAAACCCCATTTTAGAACCATTTTCACAAAAAATTGCAGATATTTTTTTTTCATTTTCACGACACAAAAACAGTGACCCCGGTCATGCCGAACTAGCGACATTCTGGACAGGCCTAAAAAAACATTTTAAAACTATTTTCACAAAAATTGCAGATTTCTATTTTTGTCACCAAAAACAATGACTCCGATCATGCCGAACTAGCGACATTTTGGACAGGCCTAAAAAAACATTTTAGAACAATTTTCACAAAAATAGCTCAGATTTTTTTCCTTCTTTTTTGACACAAAAACAGTGACCCCGGGCATGCCGAACTATCGACATTCTGGACAGGCCTAAAAAACATTTTATAACCATTTTCACAAAAAATTGCAGATATTTTTTCTTCATTTTTTGACACAAAAACAGTGACCCCGGTCATGCCGAACTATCGACATTCTGGACAGGCCTAAAAAACATTTTAAAACCATTTTCACAAAAAATTGCAGATATTTTTTTATTTTTTTGACACAAAAACAGTGACCCCGGTCATGCCGAACTAAGCGACATTCTGGACAGGCCTAAAAAACATTTTAAAACTATTTTCACAAAAATTGCAGATTTCTATTTTTGTCACCAAAAACAGTGACCCCGGTCATGCCGAACTATCGACATTCTGGACAGGCCTAAAAAAACATTTTAAAACTATTTTCACAAAAATTGCAGATTTCTATTTTTGTCACCAAAAACAGTGACCCCGGTCATGCCGAACTATCGACATTCTGGACAGGCCTAAAAAACATTTTATAACCATTCTCACAAAAAAATGCAGATATTTTTTTTTCATTTTCACGACACAAAAACAGTGACCCCGGTCATGCCGAACTATCGACATTCTGGACAGGCCTAAAAAACATTTTATAACCATTTTCACAAAAAATTGCAGATATTTTTTTTCATTTTCACGACACAAAAACAGTGACCCCGGTCATGCCGAACTAGCGACATTCTGGACAGGCCTAAAAAAACATTTTAAAACTATTTTCACAAAAATTGCAGATTTCTATTTTTGTCACCAAAAACAATGACTCCGATCATGCCGAACTAGCGACATTTTGGACAGGCCTAAAAAAAACATTTTAGAACAATTTTCACAAAAATAGCTCAGATTTTTTTCTTCATTTTTTGACACAAAAACAGTGACCCCGGTCATGCCGAACTATCGACATTCTGGACAGGCCTAAAAAAACATTTTATAACCATTTTCACAATAAATTGCAGATATTTATTTTTATTTTTTTGACACAAAAACAGTGACCCCGGTCATGCCGAACTAAGCGACATTCTGGACAGGCCTAAAAAAACATTTTATAACCATTTTCACAAAAATTGCAGATATTTTTTTTCATTTTCACGACACAAAAACAGTGACCCCGGTCATGCTGAACTAGCGACATTTTGGACAGGCCTAAAAAACCCCATTTTAGAACCATTTTCACAAAAATTGCAGATATTTTTTTTCATTTTCACGACACAAAAACAGTGACCCCGGTCATGCCGAACTAGCGACATTCTGGACAGGCCTAAAAAACATTTTAAAACTATTTTCACAAAAATTGCAGATTTCTATTTTTGTCACCAAAAACAGTGACCCCGGTCATGCCGAACTATCGACATTCTGGACAGGCCTAAAAAACATTTTAAAACTATTTTCACAAAAATTGCAGATTTCTATTTTTGTCACCAAAAACAGTGACCCCGGTCATGCCGAACTATCGACATTCTGGACAGGCCTAAAAAAACATTTTATAACCATTCTCACAAAAAATGCAGATATTTTTTTTTTCATTTTCACGACACAAAAACAGTGACCCCGGTCATGCCGAACTATCGACATTCTGGACAGGCCTAAAAAACATTTTATAACCATTTTCACAAAAAATTGCAGATATTTTTTTTCATTTTCACGACACAAAAACAGTGACCCCGGTCATGCCGAACTAGCGACATTCTGGACAGGCCTAAAAAACATTTTAAAACTATTTTCACAAAAATTGCAGATTTCTATTTTTGTCACCAAAAACAATGACTCCGATCATGCCGAACTAGCGACATTTTGGACAGGCCTAAAAAAAACATTTTAGAACAATTTTCACAAAAATAGCTCAGATTTTTTTTTCTTCATTTTTTGACACAAAAACAGTGACCCCGGTCATGCCGAACTATCGACATTCTGGACAGGCCTAAAAAACATTTTATAACCATTTTCACAATAAATTGCAGATATTTTTTTTTTTTTTTGACACAAAAACAGTGACCCCGGTCATGCCGAACTAGCGACATTCTGGACTAAAAAACATTTTAAAACTATTTTCACAAAAAATTGCAGATTTCTATTTTTGTCACCAAAAACAGTGACCCCGGTCATGCCGAACTATCGACATTCTGGACAGGCCTAAAAAACATTTTAAAACTATTTTCACAAAAATTGCAGATTTCTATTTTTGTCACCAAAAACAGTGACCCCGGTCATGCCGAACTAGCGACATTCTGGACAGGCCTAAAAAACATTTTAAAACTATTTTCACAAAAATTGCAGATTTCTATTTTTGTCACCAAAAACAGTGACCCCGGTCATGCCGAACTAGCGACATTCTGGACAGGCCTAAAAAACATTTTAAAACTATTTTCACAAAAAATTGCAGATTTCTATTTTTGTCACCAAAAACAGTGACCCCGGTCATGCCGAACTATCGACATTCTGGACAGGCCTAAAAAAACATTTTAAAACTATTTTCACAAAAATTGCAGATTTCTATTTTTGTCACCAAAAACAATGACTCCGATCATGCCGAACTAGCGACATTTTGGACAGGCCTAAAAAAAACATTTTAGAACAATTTTCACAAAAATAGCTCAGATTTTTTTTCTTCATTTTTTGACACAAAAACAGTGACCCCGGTCATGCCGAACTATCGACATTCTGGACAGGCCTAAAAAACATTTTATAACCATTTTCACAATAAATTGCAGATATTTTTTTTTTTTTTTGACACAAAAACAGTGACCCCGGTCATGCCGAACTAGCGACATTCTGGACTAAAAAAACATTTTAAAACTATTTTCACAAAAAATTGCAGATTTCTATTTTTGTCACCAAAAACAGTGACCCCGGTCATGCCGAACTAGCGACATTCTGGACAGGCCTAAAAAAACATTTTAAAACTATTTTCACAAAAAATTGCAGATTTCTATTTTTGTCACCAAAAACAGTGACCCCGGTCATGCCGAACTATCGACATTCTGGACAGGCCTAAAAAAACATTTTAAAACTATTTTCACAAAAATTGCAGATTTCTATTTTTGTCACCAAAAACAGTGACCCCGGTCATGCCGAACTATCGACATTCTGGACAGGCCTAAAAAAACATTTTATAACCATTCTCACAAAAATTGCAGATATTTTTTTTTCATTTTCACGACACAAAAACAGTGACCCCGGTCATGCCGAACTATCGACATTCTGGACAGGCCTAAAAAAACATTTTATAACCATTTTCACAAAAAATTGCAGATATTTTTTTCATTTTCACGACACAAAAACAGTGACCCCGGTCATGCCGAACTAGCGACATTCTGGACAGGCCTAAAAAACATTTTAAAACTATTTTCACAAAAATTGCAGATTTCTATTTTTGTCACCAAAAACAATGACTCCGATCATGCCGAACTAGCGACATTTTGGACAGGCCTAAAAAAACATTTTAGAACAATTTTCACAAAAATAGCTCAGATTTTTTTTCTTCATTTTTGACACAAAAACAGTGACCCCGGTCATGCCGAACTATCGACATTCTGGACAGGCCTAAAAAACATTTTATAACCATTTTCACAATAAATTGCAGATATTTTTTTTATTTTTTTTGACACAAAAACAGTGACCCCGGTCATGCCGAACTAGCGACATTCTGGACTAAAAAACATTTTAAAACTATTTTCACAAAAATTGCAGATTTCTATTTTTGTCACCAAAAACAGTGACCCCGGTCATGCCGAACTATCGACATTCTGGACAGGCCTAAAAAACATTTTAAAACTATTTTCACAAAAAATTGCAGATTTCTATTTTTGTCACCAAAAACAGTGACCCCGGTCATGCCGAACTATCGACATTCTGGACAGGCCTAAAAAACATTTTATAACCATTCTCACAAAATTGCAGATATTTTTTTTCATTTTCACGACACAAAAACAGTGACCCCGGTCATGCCGAACTATCGACATTCTGGACAGGCCTAAAAAAACATTTTATAACCATTTTCACAAAAAATTGCAGATATTTTTTTTCATTTTCACGACACAAAAACAGTGACCCCGGTCATGCCGAACTAGCGACATTCTGGACAGGCCTAAAAAACATTTTAAAACTATTTTCACAAAAATTGCAGATTTCTATTTTTGTCACCAAAAACAATGACTCCGATCATGCCGAACTAGCGACATTTTGGACAGGCCTAAAAAAAACATTTTAGAACAATTTTCACAAAAATAGCTCAGATTTTTTTTTCTTCATTTTTTGACACAAAAACAGTGACCCCGGTCATGCCGAACTATCGACATTCTGGACAGGCCTAAAAAACATTTTATAACCATTTTCACAATAAATTGCAGATATTTTTTTATTTTTTTTGACACAAAAACAGTGACCCCGGTCATGCCGAACTAGCGACATTCTGGACTAAAAAACATTTTAAAACTATTTTCACAAAAATTGCAGATTTCTATTTTTGTCACCAAAAACAGTGACCCCGGTCATGCCGAACTATCGACATTCTGGACAGGCCTAAAAAACATTTTAAAACTATTTTCACAAAAATTGCAGATTTCTATTTTTGTCACCAAAAACAGTGACCCCGGTCATGCCGAACTAGCGACATTCTGGACAGGCCTAAAAAAACATTTTAAAACTATTTTCACAAAAATTGCAGATTTCTATTTTTGTCACCAAAAACAGTGACCCCGGTCATGCCGAACTAGCGACATTCTGGACAGGCCTAAAAAACATTTTAAAACTATTTTCACAAAAATTGCAGATTTCTATTTTTGTCACCAAAAACAGTGACCCCGGTCATGCCGAACTATCGACATTCTGGACAGGCCTAAAAAAACATTTTATAACCATTCTCACAAAAAAATGCAGATATTTTTTTTTCATTTTCACGACACAAAAACAGTGACCCCGGTCATGCCGAACTATCGACATTCTGGACAGGCCTAAAAAAACATTTTATAACCATTCTCACAAAAAAATGCAGATATTTTTTTTCATTTTCACGACACAAAAACAGTGACCCCGGTCATGCCGAACTATCGACATTCTGGACAGGCCTAAAAAAACATTTTATAACCATTTTCACAAAAATTGCAGATATTTTTTTTCATTTTCACGACACAAAAACAGTGACCCCGGTCATGCCGAACTAGCGACATTCTGGACAGGCCTAAAAAAACATTTTAAAACTATTTTCACAAAAATTGCAGATTTCTATTTTTGTCACCAAAAACAGTGACCCCGGTCATGCCGAACTATCGACATTCTGGACAGGCCTAAAAAAAACATTTTATAACCATTTTCACAATAAATTGCAGATATTTTTTTTATTTTTTTGACACAAAAACAGTGACCCCGGTCATGCCGAACTAGCGACATTCTGGACTAAAAAACATTTTAAAACTATTTTCACAAAAATTGCAGATTTCTATTTTTGTCACCAAAAACAGTGACCCGGTCATGCCGAACTATCGACATTCTGGACAGGCCTAAAAAACATTTTAAAACTATTTTCACAAAAAATTGCAGATTTCTATTTTTGTCACCAAAAACAGTGACCCCGGTCATGCCGAACTAGCGACATTCTGGACAGGCCTAAAAAACATTTTAAAACTATTTTCACAAAAAATTGCAGATTTCTATTCTTGTCACCAAAAACAGTGACCCCGGTCATGCCGAACTAGCGACATTCTGGACAGGCCTAAAAAACATTTTAAAACTATTTTCACAAAAATTGCAGATTTCTATTTTTGTCACCAAAAACAGTGACCCCGGTCATGCCGAACTATCGACATTCTGGACAGGCCTAAAAAAACATTTTAAAACTATTTTCACAAAAAATTGCAGATTTCTATTTTTGTCACCAAAAACAATGACTCCGATCATGCCGAACTAGCGACATTTTGGACAGGCCTAAAAAAAACATTTTAGAACAATTTTCACAAAAATAGCTCAGATTTTTTTTCTTCATTTTTTGACACAAAAACAGTGACCCCGGTCATGCCGAACTATCGACATTCTGGACAGGCCTAAAAAACATTTTATAACCATTTTCACAATAAATTGCAGATATTTTTTTTTTTTTTTGACACAAAAACAGTGACCCCGGTCATGCCGAACTAGCGACATTCTGGACTAAAAAAACATTTTAAAACTATTTTCACAAAAAATTGCAGATTTCTATTTTTGTCACCAAAAACAGTGACCCCGGTCATGCCGAACTAGCGACATTCTGGACAGGCCTAAAAAACATTTTAAAACTATTTTCACAAAAATTGCAGATTTCTATTTTGTCACCAAAAACAGTGACCCCGGTCATGCCGAACTATCGACATTCTGGACAGGCCTAAAAAACATTTTAAAACTATTTTCACAAAAATTGCAGATTTCTATTTTTGTCACCAAAAACAGTGACCCCGGTCATGCCGAACTATCGACATTCTGGACAGGCCTAAAAAAACATTTTATAACCATTCTCACAAAAAAATGCAGATATTTTTTTTTCATTTTCACGACACAAAAACAGTGACCCCGGTCATGCCGAACTATCGACATTCTGGACAGGCCTAAAAAAACATTTTATAACCATTTTCACAAAAAATTGCAGATATTTTTTTTCATTTTCACGACACAAAAACAGTGACCCCGGTCATGCCGAACTAAGCGACATTCTGGACAGGCCTAAAAAAACATTTTAAAACTATTTTCACAAAAATTGCAGATTTCTATTTTTGTCACCAAAAACAATGACTCCGATCATGCCGAACTAGCGACATTTTGGACAGGCCTAAAAAAAACATTTTAGAACAATTTTCACAAAAATAGCTCAGATTTTTTTTCTTCATTTTTTGACACAAAAACAGTGACCCCGGTCATGCCGAACTATCGACATTCTGGACAGGCCTAAAAAACATTTTATAACCATTTTCACAATAAATTGCAGATATTTTTTTTATTTTTTTTGACACAAAAACAGTGACCCCGGTCATGCCGAACTAGCGACATTCTGGACTAAAAAACATTTTAAAACTATTTTCACAAAAAATTGCAGATTTCTATTTTTGTCACCAAAAACAGTGACCCCGGTCATGCCGAACTATCGACATTCTGGACAGGCCTAAAAACATTTTAAAACTATTTTCACAAAAATTGCAGATTTCTATTTTTGTCACCAAAAACAGTGACCCCGGTCATGCCGAACTAGCGACATTCTGGACAGGCCTAAAAAACATTTTAAAACTATTTTCACAAAAATTGCAGATTTCTATTTTTGTCACCAAAAACAGTGACCCCGGTCATGCCGAACTAGCGACATTCTGGACAGGCCTAAAAAAACATTTTAAAACTATTTTCACAAAAAATTGCAGATTTCTATTTTTGTCACCAAAAACAGTGACCCCGGTCATGCCGAACTATCGACATTCTGGACAGGCCTAAAAAACATTTTAAAACTATTTTCACAAAAAATTGCAGATTTCTATTTTTGTCACCAAAAACAATGACTCCGATCATGCCGAACTAGCGACATTTTGGACAGGCCTAAAAAAAAACATTTTAGAACAATTTTCACAAAAATAGCTCAGATTTTTTTTTCTTCATTTTTTGACACAAAAACAGTGACCCTGGTCATGCCGAACTATCGACATTCTGGACAGGCCTAAAAAAACATTTTATAACCATTTTCACAATAAATTGCAGATATTTTTTTTTTTTTTTGACACAAAAACAGTGACCCCGGTCATGCCGAACTAGCGACATTCTGGACTAAAAAACATTTTAAAACTATTTTCACAAAAATTGCAGATTTCTATTTTTGTCACCAAAAACAGTGACCCCGGTCATGCCGAACTAGCGACATTCTGGACAGGCCTAAAAAACATTTTAAAACTATTTTCACAAAAATTGCAGATTTCTATTTTTGTCACCAAAAACAGTGACCCCGGTCATGCCGAACTATCGACATTCTGGACAGGCCTAAAAAACATTTTAAAACTATTTTCACAAAAAATTGCAGATTTCTATTTTTGTCACCAAAAACAGTGACCCCGGTCATGCCGAACTATCGACATTCTGGACAGGCCTAAAAAACATTTTATTACCATTCTCACAAAAAAATGCAGATATTTTTTTTTCATTTTCACGACACAAAAACAGTGACCCCGGTCATGCCGAACTATCGACATTCTGGACAGGCCTAAAAAACATTTTATAACCATTTTCACAAAAAATTGCAGATATTTTTTTTTTTTTTTGACACAAAAACAGTGACCCCGGTCATGCCGAACTAGCGACATTCTGGACTAAAAAACATTTTAAAACTATTTTCACAAAAATTGCAGATTTCTATTTTTGTCACCAAAAACAGTGACCCCGGTCATGCCGAACTATCGACATTCTGGACAGGCCTAAAAAACATTTTAAAACTATTTTCACAAAAATTGCAGATTTCTATTTTTGTCACCAAAAACAGTGACCCCGGTCATGCCGAACTATCGACATTCTGGACAGGCCTAAAAAACATTTTATAACCATTCTCACAAAAATTGCAGATATTTTTTTTCATTTTCACGACACAAAAACAGTGTCCCCGGTCATGCCGAACTATCGACATTCTGGACAGGCCTAAAAAACATTTTATAACCATTTTCACAAAAAATTGCAGATATTTTTTTTCATTTTCACGACACAAAAACAGTGACCCCCGGTCATGCCGAACTAGCGACATTCTGGACAGGCCTAAAAAACATTTTAAAACTATTTTCACAAAAATTGCAGATTTCTATTTTTGTCACCAAAAACAGTGACCCCGGTCATGCCGAACTATCGACATTCTGGACAGGCCTAAAAAAACATTTTAAAACTATTTTCACAAAAAATTGCAGATTTCTATTTTTGTCACCAAAAACAGTGACCCCGGTCATGCCGAACTATCGACATTCTGGACAGGCCTAAAAAAACATTTTATAACCATTCTCACAAAAATTGCAGATATTTTTTTTTCATTTTCACGACACAAAAACAGTGACCCCGGTCATGCCGAACTATCGACATTCTGGACAGGCCTAAAAAAACATTTTATAACCATTTTCACAAAAAATTGCAGATATTTTTTTTTCATTTTCACGACACAAAAACAGTGACCCCCGGTCATGCCGAACTAGCGACATTCTGGACAGGCCTAAAAAAACATTTTAAAACTATTTTCACAAAAAATTGCAGATTTCTATTTTTGTCACCAAAAACAGTGACCCCGGTCATGCCGAACTATCGACATTCTGGACAGGCCTAAAAAATTTTTTTATAACCATTCTCACAAAAAAATGCAGATATTTTTTTTTCATTTTCACGACACAAAAACAGTGACCCCGGTCATGCCGAACTATCGACATTCTGGACAGGCCTAAAAAAACATTTTATAACCATTTTCACAAAAAATTGCAGATATTTTTTTTTCATTTTCACGACACAAAAACAGTGACCCAGGTCATGCCGAACTATCGACATTCTGGACAGGCCTAAAAAAACATTTTATAACCATTTTCACAATAAATTGCAGATATTTTTTTTTTTTTTTTGACACAAAAACAGTGACCCCGGTCATGCCGAACTAGCGACATTCTGGACTAAAAAACATTTTAAAACTATTTTCACAAAAAATTGCAGATTTCTATTTTTGTCACCAAAAACAGTGACCCCGGTCATGCCGAACTATCGACATTCTGGACAGGCCTAAAAAAAACATTTTATAACCATTCTCACAAAAAAATGCAGATATTTTTTTTTCATTTTCACGACACAAAAACAGTGACCCCGGTCATGCCGAACTATCGACATTCTGGACAGGCCTAAAAAACATTTTATAACCATTTTCACAAAAAATTGCAGATATTTTTTTTTTTTTTTGACACAAAAACAGTGACCCCGGTCATGCCGAACTAGCGACATTCTGGACTAAAAAACATTTTAAAACTATTTTCACAAAAATTGCAGATTTCTATTTTTGTCACCAAAAACAGTGACCCCGGTCATGCCGAACTATCGACATTCTGGACAGGCCTAAAAAACATTTTAAAACTATTTTCACAAAAATTGCAGATTTCTATTTTTGTCACCAAAAACAGTGACCCCGGTCATGCCGAACTATCGACATTCTGGACAGGCCTAAAAAACATTTTATAACCATTCTCACAAAAATTGCAGATATTTTTTTTCATTTTCACGACACAAAAACAGTGACCCCGGTCATGCCGAACTATCGACATTCTGGACTAAAAAAACATTTTAAAACTATTTTCACAAAAATTGCAGATTTCTATTTTTGTCACCAAAAACAGTGACCCCGGTCATGCCGAACTATCGACATTCTGGACAGGCCTAAAAAAACATTTTAAAACTATTTTCACAAAAAATTGCAGATTTCTATTTTTGTCACCAAAAACAGTGACCCCGGTCATGCCGAACTATCGACATTCTGGACAGGCCTAAAAAACATTTTATAACCATTCTCACAAAAATTGCAGATATTTTTTTTTCATTTTCACGACACAAAAACAGTGTCCCCGGTCATGCCGAACTATCGACATTCTGGACAGGCCTAAAAAAACATTTTATAACCATTTTCACAAAAAATTGCAGATATTTTTTTTTCATTTTCACGACACAAAAACAGTGACCCCCGGTCATGCCGAACTAGCGACATTCTGGACAGGCCTAAAAAAACATTTTAAAACTATTTTCACAAAAAATTGCAGATTTCTATTTTTGTCACCAAAAACAGTGACCCCTGTCATGCCGAACTATCGACATTCTGGACAGGCCTAAAAAACATTTTATAACCATTCTCACAAAAAAATGCAGATATTTTTTTTCATTTTCACGACACAAAAACAGTGACCCCGGTCATGCCGAACTATCGACATTCTGGACAGGCCTAAAAAACATTTTAAAACTATTTTCACAAAAATTGCAGATTTCTATTTTTGTCACCAAAAACAGTGACCCCGGTCATGCCGAACTATCGACATTCTGGACAGGCCTAAAAAACATTTTATAACCATTCTCACAAAAATTGCAGATATTTTTTTCATTTTCACGACACAAAAACAGTGACCCCGGTCATGCCGAACTATCGACATTCTGGACAGGCCTAAAAAACATTTTATAACCATTTTCACAAAAATTGCAGATATTTTTTTTCATTTTCACGACACAAAAACAGTGACCCCCGGTCATGCCGAACTAGCGACATTCTGGACAGGCCTAAAAAACATTTTAAAACTATTTTCACAAAAATTGCAGATTTCTATTTTTGTCACCAAAAACAATGACTCCGATCATGCCGAACTAGCGACATTTTGGACAGGCCTAAAAAACCCATTTTAGAACAATTTTCACAAAAATAGCTCAGATTTTTTTTTCTTCATTTTTTGACACAAAAACAGTGACCCCGGTCATGCCGAACTATCGACATTCTGGACAGGCCTAAAAAAACATTTTATAACCATTTTCACAATAAATTGCAGATATTTATTTTTATTTTTTTTGACACAAAAACAGTGACCCCGGTCATGCCGAACTAGCGACATTCTGGACAGGCCTAAAAAAACATTTTATAACCATTTTCACAAAAAATTGCAGATATTTTTTTTTCATTTTCACGACACAAAAACAGTGACCCCGGTCATGCCGAACTAGCGACATTTTGGACAGGCCTAAAAAACCTCATTTTAGAACCATTTTCACAAAAAATTGCAGATATTTTTTTTCATTTTCACGACACAAAAACAGTGACCCCGGTCATGCCGAACTAGCGACATTCTGGACAGGCCTAAAAAAACATTTTAAAACTATTTTCACAAAAATTGCAGATTTCTATTTTTGTCACCAAAAACAATGACTCGATCATGCCGAACTAGCGACATTTTGGACAGGCCTAAAAAAACATTTTAGAACAATTTTCACAAAAATAGCTCAGATTTTTTTCCTTCTTTTTTGACACAAAAACAGTGACCCCGGTCATGCCGAACTATCGACATTCTGGACAGGCCTAAAAAACATTTTATAACTATTTTCACAAAAATTGCAGATTTCTATTTTTGTCACCAAAAACAGTGACCCCGGTCATGCCGAACTATCGACATTCTGGACAGGCCTAAAAAAACATTTTAAAACTATTTTCACAAAAAATTGCAGATTTCTATTTTTGTCACCAAAAACAGTGACCCCGGTCATGCCGAACTATCGACATTCTGGACAGGCCTAAAAAACATTTTATAACCATTTTCACAAAAAATTGCAGATATTTTTTTTCATTTTCACGACACAAAAACAGTGACCCCGGTCATGCCGAACTAGCGACATTCTGGACAGGCCTAAAAAACATTTTAAAACCATTTCCACAAAAATTGCAGTTTCTATTTTTGTCACCAAAAACGATGACTCCGATCATGCCGAACTAGCGACATTTTGGACAGGCCTAAAAAAACATTTTAGAACCATTTTCACAAAAAAGCTCAGATTTTTTATTTTTCATTTTTTATTTTTTTGGACACAAAAACAGTGACCCCGGTCATGCCGAACTATCGACATTCTGGACAGCCCTAAAAAATATTTTATAACCATTTCCACAAAAATTGCAGTTTCTATTTTTGTCACCAAAAACGATGACTCCGATCATGCCGAACTAGCGACATTTTGGACAGGCCTAAAAAAAACATTTTAGAACCATTTTCACAAAAAATTGCAGATATTTTTTTTTCATTTTCACGACACAAAAACAGTGACCCCGGTCATGCCGAACTAGCGACATTCTGGACAGGCCTAAAAAAACATTTTAAAACTATTTTCACAAAAAATTGCAGATTTCTAATTTTGTCACCAAAAACAATGACTCCGATCATGCCGAACTAGCGACATTTTGGACAGGCCTAAAAAAACATTTTAGAACAATTTTCACAAAAATAGATCAGATTTTTTTCCTTCTTTTTTGACACAAAAACAGTGACCCCGGTCATGCCGAACTATCGACATTCTGGACAGGCCTAAAAAACATTTTATAACCATTTTCACAAAAAATTGCAGATATTTATTTAGTTATTTTTTTGACACAAAAACAGTGACCCCGGTCATGCCGAACTATCGACATTCTGGACAGGCCTAAAAAACATTTTATAACCATTTCCACAAAAATTGCAGTTTCTATTTTTGTCACCAAAAACGATGACTCCGATCATGCCGAACTAGCGACATTTTGGACAGGCCTAAAAAAAACATTTTAGAACCATTTTCACAAAAAATTGCAGATATTTTTTTTTCATTTTCACGACACAAAAACAGTGACCCCGGTCATGCCGAACTAGCGACATTCTGGACAGGCCTAAAAAAACATTTTAGAACAATTTTCACAAAAATAGCTCAGATTTTTTTCCTTATTTTTTTGACACAAAAACAGTGACCCCGGTCATGCTGAACTATCGACATTCTGGACAGGCCTAAAAAACATTTTATAACCATTTTCACAAAAAATTGCAGATATTTATTTAGTTATTTTTTTGACACAAAAACAGTGACCCCGGTCATGCCGAACTAGCGACATTCTGGACAGGCCTAAAAAACATTTTAAAACTATTTTCACAAAAAATTGCAGATTTCTATTTTTGTCACCAAAAACAATGACTCCTATCATGCCGAACTAGCGACATTTTGGACAGGCCTAAAAAAAACATTTTAGAACCATTTTCACAAAAAAGCTCAGATTTTTTATTTTTCATTTTTTATTTTTTTGACACAAAAACAGTGACCCCGGTCATGCCGAACTATCGACATTCTGGACAGGCCTAAAAAAACATTTTATAACCATTTTCACAAAAAATTGCAGATATTTTTTTTCATTTTCACGACACAAAAACAGTGACCCCGGTCATGCCGAACTAGCGACATTCTGGACAGGCAAAAAAAAATTAAAACCATTTCCACAAAAATTGCAGTTTCTATTTTTGTCACCAAAAACGATGACTCCGATCATGCCGAACTAGCGACATTTTGGACAGGCCTAAAAAACCCATTTTAGAACCATTTTCACAAAAAATTGCAGATATTTTTTTTCATTTTCACGACACAAAAACAGTGACCCCGGTCTTGCCGAACTAGCGACATTCTGGACAGGCCTAAAAAAACATTTTAAAACTATTTTCACAAAAATTGCAGATTTCTATTTTTGTCACCAAAAACAATGACTCCGATCATGCCGAACTAGCGACATTTTGGACAGGCCTAAAAAAACATTTTAGAACAATTTTCACAAAAATAGCTCAGATTTTTTTTCCTTCTTTTTTGACACAAAAACAGTGACCCCGGTCATGCCGAACTAGCGACATTCTGGACAGGCCTAAAAAACATTTTAAAACTATTTTCACAAAAAATTGCAGATTTCTATTTTTGTCACCAAAAACAATGACTCCGATCATGCCGAACTAGCGAAATTTTGGACAGGCCTAAAAAAAACATTTTAGAACCATTTTCACAAAAAAGCTCAGATTTTTTATTTTTCATTTATTTATTTTTTTGACACAAAAACAGTGACCCCGGTCATGCCGAACTATCGACATTCTGGACAGGCCTAAAAAAACATTTTATAACCATTTTCACAAAAAATTGCAGATATTTTTTTTCATTTTCACGACACAAAAACAGTGACCCCGGTCATGCCGAACTAGCGACATTCTGGACAGGCCTAAAAAACATTTTAAAACTATTTTCACAAAAATTGCAGATTTCTATTTTTGTCACCAAAAACAATGACTCCGATCATGCCGAACTAGCGACATTTTGGACAGGCCTAAAAAAAAACATTTTAGAACCATTTTCACAAAAAAAGCTCAGATTTTTAATTTTTCCTTTTTTATTTTTTTTTGACACAAAAACAGTGACCCCGGTCATGCCGAACTATTGACATTCTGGACAGGCCTAAAAAAACATTTTATAACCATTTTCACAAAAAATTGCAGATATTTTTTTTTCATTTTCACGACACAAAAACAGTGACCCCGGTCATGCCGAACTAGGGACATTCTGGACAGGCCTAAAAAAAATTTTTAAAACCATTTCCACAAAAAATTGCAGTTTCTATTTTTGTCACCAAAAACGATGACTCCGATCATGCCGAACTAGCGACATTTTGGCCAGGCCTAAAAAAAAACATTTTAGAACCATTTTCACAAAAATTGCAGATATTTTTTTTCATTTTCATGACACAAAAACAGTGACCCCGGTCATGCCGAACTATCGACATTCTGGACAGGCCTAAAAAACATTTTATAACCATTTTCACAAAAAATTGCAGATATTTTTTTTCATTTTCACGACACAAAAACAGTGACCCCCGGTCATGCCGAACTATCGACATTTTGGACAGGCCTAAAAAAACATTTTATAACCATTTTCACAAAAAATTGCAGATATTTTTTTTTCATTTTCACGACACAAAAACAGTGACCCCGGTCATGCCGAACTAGCGACATTCTGGACAGGCCTAAAAAATTTTTTTTAAAACCATTTCCACAAAAATTGCAGTTTCTATTTTTGTCACCAAAAACGATGACTCCGATCATGCCGAACTAGCGACATTTTGGACAGGCCTAAAAAAGCATTTTAGAACAATTTTCACAAAAATAGCTCAGATTTTTTTTTTCATTTTTGACACAAAAACAGTGACCCTGGTCATGCCGAACTATCGACATTCTGGACAGGCCTAAAAAACATTTTATAACCATTTTCACAAAAAATTGCAGATATTTTTTTTCATTTTCACAACACAAAAACAGTGACCCCGGTCATGCCGAACTAGCGACATTCTGGAAAGGCCTAAAAAACATTTTAAAACCATTTCCACAAAAAATTGCAGTTTCTATTTTTGTCACCAAAAACGATGACTCCGATCATGCCGAACTAGCGACATTTTGGACAGGCCTAAAAAAACATTTTAGAACCATTTTCACAAAAAAACTCAGATTTTTTATTTTTCATTTATTTATTTTTTTGACACAAAAACAGTGACCCCGGTCATGCCGAACTATCGACATTCTGGACAGGCCTAAAAAACATTTTATAACCATTTTCACAAAAAATTGCAGATATTTTTTTTCATTTTCACGACACAAAAACAGTGACCCCGGTCATGCCGAACTAGCGACATTCTGGACAGGCCTAAAAAACATTTTAAAACTATTTTCACAAAAATTGCAGATTTCTATTTTTGTCACCAAAAACAATGACTCCGATCATGCCGAACTAGCGACATTTTGGACAGGCCTAAAAAACATTTTAGAACCATTTTCACAAAAAAAGCTCAGATTTTTAATTTTTCCTTTTTATTTTTTTTGACACAAAAACAGTGACCCCGGTCATGCCGAACTATTGACATTCTGGACAGGCCTAAAAAACATTTTATAACCATTTTCACAAAAAATTGCAGATATTTTTTTTCATTTTCACGACACAAAAACAGTGACCCCGGTCATGCCGAACTAGGGACATTCTGGACAGGCCTAAAAAATTTTTTAAAACCATTTCCACAAAAAATTGCAGTTTCTATTTTTGTCACCAAAAACGATGACTCCGATCATGCCGAACTAGCGACATTTTGGCCAGGCCTAAAAAAAAAACATTTTAGAACCATTTTCACAAAAAATTGCAGATATTTTTTTTTCATTTTCATGACACAAAAACAGTGACCCCGGTCATGCCGAACTATCGACATTCTGGACAGGCCTAAAAAAACATTTTATAACCATTTTCACAAAAAATTGCAGATATTTTTTTTTCATTTTCACGACACAAAAACAGTGACCCCGGTCATGCCGAACTATCGACATTTTGGACAGGCCTAAAAAAACATTTTATAACCATTTTCACAAAAAATTGCAGATTTCTATTTTTGTCATCAAAAACAATGACTCCGATCATGCCGAACTAGCGACATTTTGGACAGGCCTAAAAAAACATTTTAGAACAATTTTCACAAAAATAGCTCAGATTTTTTTCCTTCTTTTTTGACACAAAAACAGTGACCCCGGTCATGCCGAACTATCGACATTCTGGACAGGCCTAAAAAAACATTTTATAACCATTTTCACCAAAAATTGCAGATATTTATTTTTTATTTTTTTGACACAAAAACAGTGACCCCGGTCATGCCGAACTAGCGACATTCTGGACAGGCCTAAAAAACATTTTAACCTGTTAGGGCTAGGGGGCAGCATTTGCACGTCTGGATAAAAAAAGGTACCCGATTTAATCTGGTTACTAATCCTACCCAGTAACTAGAATATGCATATACTTATTATATATGGATAGAAAACACTCTAAAGTTTCTAAAACTGTTTGAATGGTGTCTGTGAGTATAACAGAACTCATTTGGCAGGCAAAACCCTGAGACATTTTCTGACAGGAAGTGGATACCTGATGTGTTGTATTACCTTTAAACCTATCCCATTGAAAAACACAGGGGCTGAGGAATATTTTGGCACTTCCTATTGCTTCCACTAGATGTCACCAGCCTTTACAAAGTGTTTTGAGTCTTCTGGAGGGAGATCTGACCGAACAAGAGCCATGGAACGATGATGTCCCATTAGACACCTGGCGCGCGAGTTCATGTTGGGTACCCTCGTTCCAATACGTTATAAAAGAGTATGCATTCGTCCACCTTGAATATTATTCATGTTCTGGTTAAAAAAGGCCCTAATGATTCATGCTATACAACGTTTGACATGTTTGAACGAACGTAAATATATTTTTTCCCTCGTTCATGACGAGAAGTCCGGCTGGCTTAGATCATGTGCTAACAAGACGGAGATTTTTGGACATAAATGATGAGCTTTTTTGAACAAAACTACATTCGTTATGGACCTGTGATACCTGGAAGTGACATCTGATGAAGAGAATCAAAGGTAATGGATTATTTACATAGTATTTTCGATTTTAGATCTCCCCAACATGACGTCTAGTCTGTATCGCAACGCGTATTTTTCTGGGCGCAGTGCTCAGATTATTGCAAAGAGTGATTTCCCAGTAAGGTTATTTTTAAATCTGGCAAGTTGATTGCGTTCAAGAGATGTAAATCTAAAATTCTTTAAATGACAATATAATATTTTACCAATGTTTTCTAATTTTAATTATTTAATTTGTGACGCTGACTTGACTGCCGGTTATTGGAGGAAACGATTTCCTCAACATCAATGCCATAGTAAAACGCTGTTTTTGGATATAAATATGAACTTGATAGAACTAAAAATGCATGCATTGTCTAACATAATGTCCTAGGAGTGTCATCTGATCGAGATTGTAAAAGGTTAGTGCATCATTTTAGCTGGTTTTATGGTTTTGGTGACCCTGTCTTTGACTTGACAAAACATTACACACAACTCTTGTAAATGTACTGTCCTAACATACTCTAAATTTATGCTTTCGCCGTAAAACCTTTTTGAAATCGTAAAACGTGGTTAGATTAAGGAGATGTTTATCTTTCAAAGGGTGTAAAATAGTTGTATGTTTGAAAAATTTGAATTTTGACATTTATTTGGATTCAAATTTGCCGCTCTTGAAATGCACCTGCTGTTGATGGAGTGCACCACGGGTGGCACGCTAGCGTCCCACCTAGCCCATAGAGGTTAAAACTATTTTCACAAAAATTGCAGATTTCTATTTTTGTCACCAAAAACAATGACTCCGATCATGCCGAACTAGCGACATTTTGGACAGGGCTAAAAAAACATTTTAGAACAATTTTCACAAAAATAGCTCAGATTTTTTTTTTTCATTTTTTGACACAAAAACAGTGACCCCGGTCATGCCGAACTATCGACATTCTGGACAGGCCTAAAAAACATTTTATAACCATTTTCACAAAAAATTGCAGATATTTTTTTTTCATTTTCACGACACAAAAACAGTGACCCCGGTCATGCCGAACTTGCGACATTCTGGACAGGCCTAAAAAAACATTTTATAACCATTTTCACAAAAATTGCTGATATTTTTTTTTCATTTTCACGACACAAAAACAGTGACCCCGGTCATGCCGAACTAGCGACATTCTGGACAGGCCTAAAAAAACATTTTAAAACTATTTTCACAAAAAATTGCAGATTTCTATTTTTGTCACCAAAAACAATGACTCCGATCATGCCGAACTAGCGACATTTTGGACAGGCCTAAAAAAAACATTTTAGAACAATTTTCACAAAAACATCTCAGATTTTTTTCCTTCATTTTTTGACACAAAAACAGTGACCCCGGTCATGCCGAACTAGCGACATTCTGGACAGGCCTAAAAAACATTTTAAAACTATTTTCACAAAAATTGCAGATTTCTATTTTTGTCACCAAAAACAATGACTCCGATCATGCCGAACTAGCGACATTTTGGACAGGCCTAAAAAAAAACATTTTAGAACCATTTTCACAAAAAAAGCTCAGATTTTTTATTTTTCCTTTTTATTTTTTTTTACACAAAAACAGTGACCCCGGTCATGCCGAACTATTGACATTCTGGACAGGCCTAAAAAAACATTTTATAACCATTTTCACAAAAATTGCAGTTTCTATTTTTGTTCCCAAAAACGATGACTCCGATCATGCCGAACTAGCGACATTTTGGACAGGCCTAAAAAAAAAACATTTTAGAACCATTTTCACAAAAAATTGCAGATATTTTTTTTTCATTTTCACGACACAAAAACAGTGACCCCGGTCATGCCGGAACTATCGACATTCTGGACAGGCCTAAAAAACATTTTATAACCATTTTCACAAAAATTGCAGATATTTTTTTTCATTTTCACGACACAAAAACAGTGACCCCGGTCATGCCGAACTATCGACATTTTGGACAGGCCTAAAAAAACATTTTATAACCATTTTCACCAAAAATTGCAGATATTTATTTTTTATTTTTTTGACACAAAAACAGTGACCCCGGTCATGCCGAACTAGCGACATTCTGGACAGGCCTAAAAAAACATTTTAACCTGTTAGGGCTAGGGGGCAGCATTTGCACGTCTGGATAAAAAAAATTTACCCGATTTAATCTGGTTACTAATCCTACCCAGTAACTAGAATATGCATATACTTATTATATATGGATAGAAAACACTCTAAAGTTTCTAAAACTGTTTGAATGGTGTCTGTGAGTATAACAGAACTCATTTGGCAGGCAAAACCCTGAGACATTTTCTGACAGGAAGTGGATACCTGATGTGTTGTATTACCTTTAAACCTATCCCATTGAAAAACACAGGGGCTGAGGAATATTTTGGCACTTCCTATTGCTTCCACTAGATGTCACCAGCCTTTACAAAGTGTTTTGAGTCTTCTGGAGGGAGATCTGACCGAACAAGAGCCATGGAACGATGATGTCCCATTAGACACCTGGCGCGCGAGTTCATGTTGGGTACCCTCGTTCCAATACGTTATAAAAGAGTATGCATTCGTCCACCTTGAATATTATTCATGTTCTGGTTAAAAAGGCCCTAATGATTCATGCTATACAACGTTTGACATGTTTGAACGAACGTAAATATATTTTTTCCCCTCGTTCATGACGAGAAGTCCGGCTGGCTTAGATCATGTGCTAACAAGACGGAGATTTTTGGACATAAATGATGAGCTTTTTTGAACAAAACTACATTCGTTATGGACCTGTGATACCTGGAAGTGACATCTGATGAAGAGAATCAAAGGTAATGGATTATTTACATAGTATTTTCGATTTTAGATCTCCCCAACATGACGTCTAGTCTGTATCGCAACGCGTATTTTTCTGGGCGCAGTGCTCAGATTATTGCAAAGAGTGATTTCCCAGTAAGGTTATTTTTAAATCTGGCAAGTTGATTGCGTTCAAGAGATGTAAATCTAAAATTCTTTAAATGACAATATAATATTTTACCAATGTTTTCTAATTTTAATTATTTAATTTGTGACGCTGACTTGACTGCCGGTTATTGGAGGGAAACGATTTCCTCAACATCAATGCCATAGTAAAACGCTGTTTTTGGATATAAATATGAACTTGATAGAACTAAAAATGCATGCATTGTCTAACATAATGTCCTAGGAGTGTCATCTGATCGAGATTGTAAAAGGTTAGTGCATCATTTTAGCTGGTTTTATGGTTTTGGTGACCCTGTCTTTGACTTGACAAAACATTACACACAACTCTTGTAAATGTACTGTCCTAACATACTCTAAATTTATGCTTTCGCCGTAAAACCTTTTTGAAATCGTAAAACGTGGTTAGATTAAGGAGATGTTTATCTTTCAAAGGGTGTAAAATAGTTGTATGTTTGAAAAATTTGAATTTTGACATTTATTTGGATTCAAATTTGCCGCTCTTGAAATGCACCTGCTGTTGATGGAGTGCACCACGGGTGGCACGCTAGCGTCCCACCTAGCCCATAGAGGTTAAAACTATTTTCACAAAAATTGCAGATTTCTATTTTTGTCACCAAAAACAATGACTCCGATCATGCCGAACTAGCGACATTTTGGACAGGGCTAAAAAAACATTTTAGAACAATTTTCACAAAAATAGCTCAGATTTTTTTTTTCATTTTTTGACACAAAAACAGTGACCCCGGTCACGCCGAACTATCGACATTCTGGACAGGCCTAAAAAACATTTTATAACCATTTTCACAAAAATTGCAGATATTTTTTTTCGTTTTCACGACACAAAAACAGTGACCCCGGTCATGCCGAACTAGCGACATTCTGGACAGGCCTAAAAAACATTTAAAAACTATTTTCACAAAAATTGCAGATTTCTATTTTTGTCACCAAAAACAATGACTCCGATCATGCCGAACTAGCGACATTTTGGACAGGCCTAAAAAAACATTTTAGAACAATTTTCACAAAAATAGCTCAGATTTTTTTCCTTAATTTTTGACACAAAAACAGTGACCCCGGTCATGCCGAACTAGCGACATTCTGGACAGGCATAAAAAACATTTTAAAACTATTTTCACAAAAATTGCAGATTTCTATTTTTGTCACCAAAAACAATGACTCCGATCATGCCGAACTAGCGACATTTTGGACAGGGCTAAAAAAACATTTTAGAACAATTTTCACAAAAATAGCTCAGATTTTTTTTTTCATTTTTTGACACAAAAACAGTGACCCCGGTCATGCCGAACTATCGACATTCTGGACAGGCCTAAAAAACATTTTATAACCATTTTCACAAAAAATTGCAGATATTTTTTTTCATTTTCACGACACAAAAACAGTGATGCCGAACAGATTTCTGATGCCGTTCAGATTTCATCATTGCAGATTTCTATTTTTGTCACCAAAAACGATGACTCCGATCATGCCGAACTAGCGACATTTTGGACAGGCCTAAAAAAAAACATTTTAGAACCATTTTCACAAAAAAAGCTCAGATTTTTTATTTTTCATTTTTTATTTTTTTTGACACAAAAACAGTGACCCCGGTCATGCCGAACTATCGATATTCTGGACAGGCCTAAAAAAACATTTTATAACCATTTTCACAAAAAATTGCAGATATTTTTTTTTCATTTTCACGACACAAAAACAGTGACCCCGGTCATGCCGAACTAGCGACATTCTGGACAGGACTAAAAAAACATTTTAAAACTATTTTCACAAAAAATTGCAGATTTCTATTTTTGTCACCAAAAACAATGACTCCAATCATGCCGAACTAGCAACATTTTGGACAGGCCTAAAAAAATATTTTAGATGCATTTTGACAAAAAAAGCTCAGATTTTTTATTTTTCATTTTTTATTTTTTTAGACACAAAAACAGTGACCCCGGTCATGCCGAACTATCGACATTCTGGACAGGCCTAAAAAAACATTTTATAACCATTCACACAAAAAAAATGCAGATATTTTTTTTTCATTTTCACGACACAAAAACAGTGACCCCGGTCATGCCGATCTAGCGACATTCTGGACAGGCCTAAAAAAACATTTTAAAACCATTTCCACAAAAAATTGCAGATTTCTATTTTTGTCACCAAAAACGATGAGTCCGATCATGGCGAACTAGCGACATTTTGGACAGGCCTAAAAAAAAACTTTTTAGAACCATTTTCACAAAAAAAGCTCAGATTTTTTTTTTTAATTGTTTTTTTTTTGACACAAAAACAGTGACCCCGGTCATGCCGAACTATCGACATTCTGGACAGGCCTAAAAAAACATTTTATAACCATTTTCACAAAAAATTGCAGATATTTTTTTTCATTTTCACGACACAAAAACAGTGACCCCGGTCATGCCGAACTAGCGACATTCTGGACAGGCCTAAAAAAACATTTTAAAACTATTTTCACAAAAATTGCAGATTTCTATTTTTGTCACCAAAAACAATGACTCCAATCATGCCGAACTAGCGACATTTTGGACAAGCCTAAAAAAACATTTTAGAACAATTTTCACAAAAATAGCTCAGATTTTTTTTTTCATTTTTTGACACAAAAACAGTGACCCCGGTCATGCCGAACTATCGACATTCTGGACAGGCCTAAAAGAACCTTTTATAACCATTTTCACAAAAAATTGCAGATATTTTTTTTTATTTTCACGACACAAAAACAGTGACCCCGGTCATGCCGAACTATCGACATTCTGGACAGGCCTAAAAAAACATTTTATAACTATTCTGACAAAAAAATGCAGATATTTTTTTTCATTTTCACGACACAAAAACAGTGACCGAACTAGCGACATTCTGGACAGGCCTAAAAAACATTTTAAAACTATTTTCACAAAAAATTGCAGATTTCTATTTTTGTCACCAAAAACAATGACTCCGATCATGCCGAACTAGCGACATTTTGGACAGGCCTAAAAAAACATTTTAGAACAATTTTCACAAAAATAGCTCAGATTTTTTTTTTCATTTTTTGACACAAAAACAGTGACCCCGGTCATGCCGAACTATCGACATTCTGGACAGGCCTAAAAGAACATTTTATAACCATTTTCACAAAAATTGCAGATATTTTTTTTCATTTTCACGACACAAAAACAGTGACCCCGGTCATGCCGAACTATCGACATTCTGGACAGGCCTAAAAAAAACATTTTATAACTATTCTCAAAAAAAAATGCAGATATTTTTTTTTCATTTTCACGACACAAAAACAGTGACCGAACTAGCGACATTCTGGACAGGCCTAAAAAAACATTTTAAAACTATTTTCACAAAGAATTGCAGATTTCTATTTTTGTCACCAAAAACAATGACTCCGATCATGCCGAACTAGCGACATTTTGGACAGGCCTAAAAAAAACATTTTAGAACAATTTTCACAAAAATAGCTCAGATTTTTTTCCTTCACTTTTTGACACAGAAACAGTGACCCCGGTCATGCCGAACTATCGACATTCTGGACAGGCCTAAAAAAATATTTTATAACCATTTTCACAAAAAATTGCAGATATTTTTTTTTCATTTTCACGACACAAAAACAGTGACCCCGGTCATGCCGAACTAGCGACATTCTGGACAGGACTAAAAAAACATTTTAAAACTATTTTCACAAAAATTGCAGATTTCTATTTTTGTCACCAAAAACAATGACTCCAATCATGCCGAACTAGCAACATTTTGGACAGGCCTAAAAAAATATTTTAGATGCATTTTGACAAAAAAAGCTCAGATTTTTTCTTTTTCATTTTTGATTTTTTTAGACACAAAAACAGTGACCCCGGTCATGCCGAACTATCGACATTCTGGACAGGCCTAAAAAAACATTTTATAACCATTCACACAAAAAAAATGCAGATTTTTTTTTTTCATTTTTTGACACAAAAACAGTGACCCCGGTCATGCCGAACTATCGACTTTCTGGACAGGCCTAAAAGAACATTTTATAACCATTTTCACAAAAAATTGCAGATATTTTTTTTTCATTTTCACGACACAAAAACAGTGACCCCGGTCATGCCGAACTATCGACATTCTGGACAGGCCTAAAAAAAACATTTTATAACTATTCTCACAAAAAAATGCAGATATTTTTTTTTCATTTTCACGACACAAAAACAGTGACCGAACTAGCGACATTCTGGACAGGCCTAAAAAAACATTTTAAAACTATTTTCACAAAAAATTGCAGATTTCTATTTTTGTCACCAAAAACAATGACTCCGATCATGCCGAACTAGCGACATTTTGGACAGGCCTAAAAAAACATTTTATAACCATTTTCACAAAAAATTGCAGATATTTTTTTTCATTTTCACGACACAAAAACAGTGACCCCGGTCATGCCGAACTAGCGACATTCTGGACAGGACTAAAAAACATTTTAAAACTATTTTCACAAAAAATTGCAGATTTCTATTTTTGTCACCAAAAACAATGACTCCAATCATGCTGAACTAGCAACATTTTGGACAGGCCTAAAAAAATATTTTAGATGCATTTTGACAAAAAAAGCTCAGATTTTTTATTTTTCATTTTTATTTTTTTAGACACAAAAACAGTGACCCCCGGTCATGCCGAACTATCGACATTCTGGACAGGCTTAAAAAAACATTTTATAACCATTCACACAAAAAAAATGCAGATATTTTTTTTTCATTTTCACGACACAAAAACAGTGACCCCGGTCATGCCGATCTAGCGACATTCTGGACAGGCCTAAAAAACATTTTAAAACCATTTCCACAAAAATTGCAGATTTCTATTTTTGTCACCAAAAACGATGAGTCCGATCATGGCGAACTAGCGACATTTTGGACAGGCCTAAAAAAAACTTTTTAGAACCATTTTCACAAAAAAGCTCAGATTTTTTTTTTTAATTGTTTTTTTTTTGACACAAAAACAGTGACCCCGGTCATGCCGAACTATCGACATTCTGGACAGGCCTAAAAAACATTTTATAACCATTTTCACAAAAAATTGCAGATATTTTTTTTCATTTTCACGACACAAAAACAGTGACCCCGGTCTTGCCGAACTAGCGACATTCTGGACAGGACTAAAAAAACATTTTAAAACTATTTTCACAAAAATTGCAGATTTCTATTTTTGTCACCAAAAACAATGACTCCAATCATGCCGAACTAGCAACATTTTGGACAGGCCTAAAAAATATTTTAGATGCATTTTGACAAAAAAGCTCAGATTTTTTATTTTTCATTTTTTATTTTTTAGACACAAAAACAGTGACCCCGGTCATGCCGAACTATCGACATTCTGGACAGGCCTAAAAAAACATTTTATAACCATTCACACAAAAAAATGCAGATATTTTTTTTCATTTTCACGACACAAAAACAGTGACCCCGGTCATGCCGATCTAGCGACATTCTGGACAGGCCTAAAAAAACATTTTAAAACCATTTCCACAAAAAATTGCAGATTTCTATTTTTGTCACCAAAAACGATGAGTCCGATCATGGCGAACTAGCGACATTTTGGACAGGCCTAAAAAAACCTTTTTAGAACCATTTTCACAAAAAAGCTCAGATTTTTTTTTTTAATCGTTTTTTTTTTGACACAAAAACAGTGACCCCGGTCATGCCGAACTATCGACATTCTGGACAGGCCTAAAAAACATTTTATAACCATTTTCACAAAAATTGCAGATTTCTATTTTTGTCACCAAAAACAATGACTCCAATCATGCCGAACTAGCGACATTTTAGACAAGCCTAAAAAAACATTTTAGAACAATTTTCACAAAAATAGCTCAGATTTTTTTTTTCATTTTTGACACAAAAACAGTGACCCCGGTCATGCCGAACTATCGACATTCTGGACAGGCCTAAAAGAACCTTTTATAACCATTTTCACAAAAAATTGCAGATATTTTTTTTCATTTTCACGACACAAAAACAGTGACCCCGGTCATGCCGAACTATCGACATTCTGGACAGGCCTAAAAAAAACATTTTATAACTATTCTCACAAAAAATGCAGATATTTTTTTTCATTTTCACGACACAAAAACAGTGACCGAACTAGCGACATTCTGGACAGGCCTAAAAAACATTTTAAAACTATTTTCACCAAAAATTGCAGATTTCTATTTTTGTCACCAAAAACAATGACTCCGATCATGCCGAACTAGCGACATTTTGGACAGGCCTAAAAAAACATTTTAGAACAATTTTCACAAAAATAGCTCAGATTTTTTTTTTCATTTTTTGACACAAAAACAGTGACCCCGGTCATGCCGAACTATCGACATTCTGGACAGGCCTAAAAAACATTTTATAACCATTTTCACAAAAAATTGCAGATATTTTTTTTCATTTTCACGACACAAAAACAGTGACCCCGGTCATGCCGAACTAGCGACATTCTGGACAGGCCTAAAAAACATTTTAAAACCATTTCCACAAAAATTGCAGATTTCTATTTTTGTCACCAAAAACGATGAGTCCGATCATGGCGAACTAGCGACATTTTGGACAGGCCTAAAAAAAACTTTTAGAACCATTTTCACAAAAAAGCTCAGATTTTTTTTTTTAATTTTTTTTTTGACACAAAAACAGTGACCCCGGTCATGCCGAACTATCGACATTCTGGACAGGCCTAAAAAACATTTTATAACCATTTTCACAAAAAATTGCAGATATTTTTTTTTCATTTTCACGACACAAAAACAGTGACCCCTGTCATGCCGAACTAGCGACATTCTGGACAGGCCTAAAAAAAAAATTTAAAACTATTTTCACAAAAATTGCAGATTTCTATTTTTGTCACCAAAAACAATGACTCCGATCATGCCGAACTAGCGACATTTTGGACTGGCCTAAAAAAACATTTTAGAACAATTTTCACAAAAATAGCTCAGATTTTTTTTCCTTCATTTTTTGACACAAAAACAGTGACCCCGGTCATGCCGAACTAGCGACATTCTGGACAGGCATAAAAAACATTTTAAAACTATTTTCACAAAAAATTGCAGATTTCTATTTTTGTCACCAAAAACAATGACTCCGATCATGCCGAACTAGCGACATTTTGGACAGGGCTAAAAAAAACATTTTAGAACAATTTTCACAAAAATAGCTCAGATTTTTTTTTCATTTTTGACACAAAAACAGTGACCCCGGTCATGCCGAACAATCGACATTCTGGACAGGCCTAAAAAAACATTTTATAACCATTTTCACAAAAAATTGCAGATATTTTTTTTCATTTTCACGACACAAAAACAGTGACCCCGGTCATGCCGAACTAGCGACATTCTGGACAGGCCTAAAAAACATTTTAAAACTTTTTTCACAAAAATTGCAGATTTCTATTTTTGTCACCAAAAACGATGACTCCGATCATGCCGAACTAGCGACATTTTGGACAGGCCTAAAAAAAACATTTTAGAACCATTTTCACAAAAAAGCTCAGATTTTTTATTTTTCATTTTTTATTTTTTAGACACAAAAACAGTGACCCCGGTCATGCCGAACTATCGACATTCTGGACAGGCTTAAAAAAACATTTTATAACCATTTTCACAAAAATTGCAGATATTTTTTTTCATTTTCACAACACAAAAACAGTGATCCCGGTCATGCCGAACTAGCGACATTCTGGACAGGCCTAAAAAACATTTTAAAACTATTTTCACAAAAATTGCAGATTTCTATTTTTGTCACCAAAAACAATGACTCCGATCATGCCGAACTAGCGACATTTTGGACAGGCCTAAAAAAACATTTTAGAACAATTTTCACAAAAATAGCTCAGATTTTTTTCCTTCATTTTTTGACACAAAAACAGTGACCCCGGTCATGCCGAACTAGCGACATTCTGGACAGGCATAAAAAACATTTTAAAACTATTTTCACCAAAAATTGCAGATTTCTATTTTTGTCACCAAAAACAATGACTCCAATCATGCCGAACTAGCAACATTTTGGACAGGCCTAAAAAATATTTTAGATGCATTTTGACAAAAAAAGCTCAGATTTTTTATTTTTCATTTTTGATTTTTTAGACACAAAAACAGTGACCCCGGTCATGCCGAACTATCGACATTCTGGACAGGCCTAAAAAAGATTTTATAACCATTCACACAAAAAAATGCAGATTTTTTTTTTCATTTTTTGACACAAAAACAGTGACCCCGGTCATGCCGAACTATCGACTTTCTGGACAGGCCTAAAAGAACATTTTATAACCATTTTCACAAAAAATTGCAGATATTTTTTTTTCATTTTCACGACACAAAAACAGTGACCCCGGTCATGCCGAACTATCGACATTCTGGACAGGCCTAAAAAAACATTTTATAACTATTCTCACAAAAAAATGCAGATATTTTTTTTCATTTTCACGACACAAAAACAGTGACCGAACTAGCGACATTCTGGACAGGCCTAAAAAACATTTTAAAACTATTTTCACAAAAAATTGCAGATTTCTATTTTGTCACCAAAAACAATGACTCCGATCATGCCGAACTAGCGACATTTTGGACAGGCCTAAAAAAACATTTTATAACCATTTTCACAAAAAATTGCAGATATTTTTTTTTCATTTTCACGACACAAAAACAGTGACCCCGGTCATGCCGAACTAGCGACATTCTGGACAGGACTAAAAAAACATTTTAAAACTATTTTCACAAAAATTGCAGATTTCTATTTTTGTCACCAAAAACAATGACTCCAATCATGCTGAACTAGCAACATTTTGGACAGGCCTAAAAAATATTTTAGATGCATTTTGACAAAAAAAGCTCAGATTTTTTATTTTTCATTTTTATTTTTTAGACACAAAAACAGTGACCCCGGTCATGCCGAACTATCGACATTCTGGACAGGCTTAAAAAACATTTTATAACCATTCACACAAAAAAATGCAGATATTTTTTTTTCATTTTCACGACACAAAAACAGTGACCCCGGTCATGCCGATCTAGCGACATTCTGGACAGGCCTAAAAAAACATTTTAAAACCATTTCCACAAAAAATTGCAGATTTCTATTTTTGTCACCAAAAACGATGAGTCCGATCATGGCGAACTAGCGACATTTTGGACAGGCCTAAAAAAAAACTTTTTAGAACCATTTTCACAAAAAAAGCTCAGATTTTTTTTTTTTAATTGTTTTTGTTTTTTGACACAAAAACTGTGACCCCGGTCATGCCGAACTATCGACATTCTGGACAGGCCTAAAAAAACATTTTATAACCATTTTCACAAAAAATTGCAGATATTTTTTTTTCATTTTCACGACACAAAAACAGTGACCCCGGTCATGCCGAACTAGCGACATTCTGGACAGGACTAAAAAAACATTTTAAAACTATTTTCACAAAAAATTGCAGATTTCTATTTTTGTCACCAAAAACAATGACTCCAATCATGCCGAACTAGCAACATTTTGGACAGGCCTAAAAAAATATTTTAGATGCATTTTGACAAAAAAGCTCAGATTTTTTATTTTTCATTTTTATTTTTTAGACACAAAAACAGTGACCCCGGTCATGCCGAACTATCGACATTCTGGACAGGCCTAAAAAACATTTTATAACCATTCACACAAAAAAATGCAGATATTTTTTTTTCATTTTCACGACACAAAAACAGTGACCCCGGTCATGCCGATCTAGCGACATTCTGGACAGGCCTAAAAAACATTTTAAAACCATTTCCACAAAAAATTGCAGATTTCTATTTTTGTCACCAAAAACGATGAGTCCGATCATGGCGAACTAGCGACATTTTGGACAGGCCTAAAAAAAACTTTTTAGAACCATTTTCACAAAAAAGCTCAGATTTTTTTTTTTTAATAGTTTTTTTTTTTTGACACAAAAACAGTGACCCCGGTCATGCCGAACTATCGACATTCTGGACAGGCCTAAAAAAACATTTTATAACCATTTTCACAAAAAATTGCAGATTTCTATTTTTGTCACCAAAAACAATGACTCCAATCATGCCGAACTAGCGACATTTTGGACAAGCCTAAAAAAAACATTTTAGAACAATTTTCACAAAAATAGCTCAGATTTTTTTTTCTTCATTTTTTGACACAAAAACAGTGACCCCGGTCATGCCGAACTATCGACATTCTGGACAGGCCTAAAAGAACCTTTTATAACCATTTTCACAAAAAATTGCAGATATTTTTTTTTCATTTTCACGACACAAAAACAGTGACCCCGGTCATGCCGAACTATCGACATTCTGGACAGGCCTAAAAAAAACATTTTATAACTATTCTCACAAAAAAATGCAGATATTTTTTTTTCATTTTCACGACACAAAAACAGTGACCGAACTAGCGACATTCTGGACAGGCCTAAAAAACATTTTAAAACTATTTTCACCAAAAATTGCAGATTTCTATTTTTGTCACCAAAAACAATGACTCCGATCATGCCGAACTAGCGACATTTTGGACAGGCCTAAAAAAAACATTTTAGAACCATTTTCACAAAAAAAGCTCAGATTTTTTATTTTTCATTTTTAATTTTTTTTTACACAAAAACAGTGACCCCGGTCATGCCGAACTATCGATATTCTGGACAGGCCTAAAAAAACATTTTATAACCATTTTCACAAAAAATTGCAGATATTTTTTTTTCATTTTCACGACACAAAAACAGTGACCCCGGTCATGCCGAACTAGCGACATTCTGGACAGGCATAAAAAAACATTTTAAAACTATTTTCACCAAAAATTGCAGATTTCTATTTTTGTCACCAAAAACAATGACTCCGATCATGCCGAACTAGCGACATTTTGGACAGGCCTAAAAAAAAAACATTTTAGAACAATTTTCACAAAAATAGCTCAGATTTTTTTTTCTTCATTTTTGACACAAAAACAGTGACCCTGGTCATGCCGAACTATCGACATTCTGGACAGGCCTAAAAAACATTTTATAACCATTCACACAAAAAAATGCAGATATTTTTTTTCATTTTCACGACACAAAAACAGTGACCCCGGTCATGCCGATCTAGCGACATTCTGGACAGGCCTAAAAAAACATTTTAAAACCATTTCCACAAAAAATTGCAGATTTCTATTTTTGTCACCAAAAACGATGAGTCCGATCATGGCGAACTAGCGACATTTTGGACAGGCCTAAAAAAAAACATTTTAGAACCATTTTCACAAAAAAAGCTCAGATTTATTTATTTATTTATTTTTTTTTTTTTTGACACAAAAACAGTGACCCCGGTCATGCCAAACTATCGACATTCTGGACAGGCCTAAAAAACATTTTATAACCATTTTCACAAAAAATTGCAGATATTTATTTTTTATTTTTTTGACACAAAAACAGTGACCCCGGTCATGCCGAACTAGCGACATTCTGGACAGGCCTAAAAAAACATTTTAAAACTATTTTCACAAAAAATTGCAGATTTCTATTTTTGTCACCAAAAACAATGACTCCGATCATGCCGAACTAGCGACATTTTGGACAGGGCTAAAAAAAACATTTTAGAACAATTTTCACAAAAATAGCTCAGATTTTTTTTTTCATTTTTTGACACAAAAACAGTGACCCCGGTCATGCCGAACTATCGACATTCTGGACAGGCCTAAAAAAACATTTTATAACCATTTTCACAAAAAATTGCAGATATTTTTTTTTCATTTTCACGACACAAAAACAGTGACCCCGGTCATGCCGAACTAGCGACATTCTGGACAGGCCTAAAAAAAACATTTTAAAACTTTTTTCACAAAAATTGCAGATTTCTATTTTTGTCACCAAAAACGATGACTCCGATCATGCCGAACTAGCGACATTTTGGACAGGCCTAAAAAAAACCATTTTAGAACCATTTTCACAAAAAAAGCTCAGATTTTTTATTTTTCATTTTTTATTTTTTTTGACACAAAAACAGTGACCCCGGTCATGCCGAACTATCGATATTCTGGACAGGCCTAAAAAACATTTTATAACCATTTTCACAAAAAATTGCAGATATTTTTTTTTCATTTTCACGACACAAAAACAGTGACCCCGGTCATGCCGAACTAGCGACATTCTGGACAGGCATAAAAAACATTTTAAAACTATTTTCACCAAAAATTGCAGATTTCTATTTTTGTCACCAAAAACAATGACTCCGATCATGCCGAACTAGCGACATTTTGGACAGGGCTAAAAAAACATTTTAGAACAATTTTCACAAAAATAGCTCAGATTTTTTTTTCATTTTTGACACAAAAACAGTGACCCCGGTCATGCCGAACTATCGACATTCTGGACAGGCCTAAAAAAAATTTTATAACCATTTTCACAAAAAATTGCAGATATTTTTTTTCATTTTCACGACACAAAAACAGTGACCCCGGTCATGCCGAACTAGCGACATTCTGGACAGGCCTAAAAAACATTTTAAAACTATTTTCACAAAAATTGCAGATTTCTATTTTTGTCACCAAAAACAATGACTCCGATCATGCCGAACTAGCGACATTTTGGACAGGCCTAAAAAAAAACATTTTAGAACAATTTTCACAAAAATAGCTCAGATTTTTTTTCTTCATTTTTTGACACAAAAACAGTGACCCTGGTCATGCCGAACTATCGACATTCTGGACAGGCCTAAAAAACATTTTATAACCATTCACACAAAAAAATGCAGATATTTTTTTTCATTTTCACGACACAAAAACAGTGACCCCGGTCATGCCGATCTAAGCGACATTCTGGACAGGCCTAAAAACATTTTAAAACCATTTCCACAAAAATTGCAGATTTCTATTTTTGTCACCAAAAACGATGAGTCCGATCATGGCGAACTAGCGACATTTTGGACAGGCCTAAAAAAAACATTTTAGAACCATTTTCACAAAAAAAGCTCAGATGGTTTTTTTTTTTTTTTTTTGACACAAAAACAGTGACCCCGGTCATGCCGAACTATCGACATTCTGGACAGGCCTAAAAACATTTTATAACCATTTTCACAAAAAATTGCAGATATTTATTTTTATTTTTTTGACACAAAAACAGTGACCCGGTCATGCCGAACTAGCGACATTCTGGACAGGCCTAAAAAACATTTTAAAACTATTTTCACAAAAATTGCAGATTTCTATTTTTGTCACCAAAAACAATGACTCCGATCATGCCGAACTAGCGACATTTTGGACAGGGCTAAAAAAACATTTTAGAACAATTTTCACAAAAATAGCTCAGATTTTTTTTTTCATTTTTTGACACAAAAACAGTGACCCCGGTCATGCCGAACTATCGACATTCTGGACAGGCCTAAAAAACATTTTATAACCATTTTCACAAAAAATTGCAGATATTTTTTTTCATTTTCACGACACAAAAACAGTGACCCCGGTCATGCCGAACTAGCGACATTCTGGACAGGCCTAAAAAAACATTTTAAAACTTTTTTCACAAAAAATTGCAGATTTCTATTTTTGTCACCAAAAACGATGACTCCGATCATGCCGAACTAGCGACATTTTGGACAGGCCTAAAAAACCCATTTTAGAACCATTTTCACAAAAAAGCTCAGATTTTTTATTTTTCATTTTTATTTTTTTGACACAAAACAGTGACCCCGGTCATGCCGAACTATCGATATTCTGGACAGGCCTAAAAAAACATTTTATAACCATTTTCACAAAAAATTGCAGATATTTTTTTTCATTTTCACGACACAAAAACAGTGACCCCGGTCATGCCGAACTAGCGACATTCTGGACAGGCATAAAAAACATTTTAAAACTATTTTCACCAAAATTGCAGATTTCTATTTTGTCACCAAAAACAATGACTCCGATCATGCCGAACTAGCGACATTTTGGACAGGGCTAAAAAAACATTTTAGAACAATTTTCACAAAAATAGCTCAGATTTTTTTTTCATTTTTTGACACAAAAACAGTGACCCCGGTCATGCCGAACTATCGATATTCTGGACAGGCCTAAAAAACATTTTATAAACATTTTCACCAAAATTGCAGATATTTATTTTTTATTTTTTGACACAAAAACAGTGACCCCGGTCATGCCGAACTAGCGACATTCTGGACAGGCCTAAAAAACATTTTAAAACTATTTTCACAAAAAATTGCAGATTTCTATTTTTGTCACCAAAAACAATGACTCCGATCATGCCGAACTAGCGACATTTTGGACAGGGCTAAAAAAAACATTTTAGAACAATTTTCACAAAAATAGCTCAGATTTTTTTTTCATTTTTGACACAAAAACAGTGACCCCCGGTCATGCCGAACTATCGACATTCTGGACAGGCCTAAAAAACATTTTATAACCATTTTCACAAAAATTGCAGATTTCTATTTTTGTCACCAAAAACGATGACTCCGATCATGCCGAACTAGCGACATTTTGGACAGGCCTAAAAAAAACCATTTTAGAACCATTTTCACAAAAAAGCTCAGATTTTTTATTTTTCATTTTTATTTTTTTGACACAAAAACAGTGACCCCGGTCATGCCGAACTATCGATATTCTGGACAGGCCTAAAAAACATTTTATAACCATTTTCACAAAAATTGCAGATATTTTTTTTCATTTTCACGACACAAAAACAGTGACCCCGGTCATGCCGAACTAGCGACATTCTGGACAGGCCTAAAAAACATTTTAAAACCATTTCCACAAAAATTGCAGATTTCTATTTTTGTCACCAAAAACGATGAGTCCGATCATGGCGAACTAGCGACATTTTGGACAGGCCTAAAAAAAACATTTTAGAACCATTTTCACAAAAAAGCTCAGATGTTTTTTTTTTATTTTTTTTTTTGACACAAAAACAGTGACCCCGGTCATGCCGAACTATCGACATTCTGGACAGGCCTAAAAAACATTTTATAACCATTTTCACAAAAAATTGCAGATATTTATTTTTTATTTTTTGACACAAAAACAGTGACCCCGGTCATGCCGAACTAGCGACATTCTGGACAGGCCTAAAAAACATTTTAAAACTATTTTCACAAAAATTGCAGATTTCTATTTTTGTCACCAAAAACAATGACTCCGATCATGCCGAACTAGCGACATTTTGGACAGGGCTAAAAAAACATTTTAGAACAATTTTCACAAAAATAGCTCAGATTTTTTTTTCATTTTTGACACAAAAACAGTGACCCCGGTCATGCCGAACTATCGACATTCTGGACAGGCCTAAAAAAACATTTTATAACCATTTTCACAAAAATTGCAGATATTTTTTTTTCATTTTCACGACACAAAAACAGTGACCCCGGTCATGCCGAACTAGCGACATTCTGGACAGGCCTAAAAAACATTTTAAAACTTTTTTCACAAAAATTGCAGATTTCTATTTTTGTCACCAAAAACGATGACTCCGATCATGCCGAACTAGCGACATTTTGGACAGGCCTAAAAAAAAACATTTTAGAACCATTTTCACAAAAAAGCTCAGATTTTTTATTTTTCATTTTTATTTTTTTGACACAAAAACAGTGACCCCGGTCATGCCGAACTAGCGACATTCTGGACAGGCATAAAAAAACATTTTAAAACTATTTTCACCAAAAATTGCAGATTTCTATTTTTGTCACCAAAAACAATGACTCCGATCATGCCGAACTAGCGACATTTTGGACAGGGCTAAAAAAACATTTTAGAACAATTTTCACAAAAATAGCTCAGATTTTTTTTTTCATTTTTGACACAAAAACAGTGACCCCGGTCATGCCGAACTATCGACATTCTGGACAGGCCTAAAAAACATTTTATAAACATTTTCACCAAAAATTGCAGATATTTATTTTTATTTTTTGACACAAAAACAGTGACCCCGGTCATGCCGAACTAGCGACATTCTGGACAGGCCTAAAAAACATTTTAAAACTATTTTCACAAAAAATTGCAGATTTCTATTTTTGTCACCAAAAACAATGACTCCGATCATGCCGAACTAGCGACATTTTGGACAGGGCTAAAAAAACATTTTAGAACAATTTTCACAAAAATAGCTCAGATTTTTTTTTCATTTTTTGACACAAAAACAGTGACCCCGGTCATGCCGAACTATCGACATTCTGGACAGGCCTAAAAAACATTTTATAACCATTTTCACAAAAATTGCAGATTTCTATTTTTGTCACCAAAAACGATGACTCCGATCATGCCGAACTAGCGACATTTTGGACAGGCCTAAAAAAACCATTTTAGAACCATTTTCACAAAAAAGCTCAGATTTTTTATTTTTCATTTTTATTTTTTTGACACAAAAACAGTGACCCCGGTCATGCCGAACTATCGATATTCTGGACAGGCCTAAAAAACATTTTATAACCATTTTCACAAAAAATTGCAGATATTTTTTTTTCATTTTCACGACACAAAAACAGTGACCCCGGTCATGCCGAACTAGCGACATTCTGGACAGGCCTAAAAAAACATTTTATAACCATTTTCACAAAAATTGCAGATATTTTTTTTCATTTTCACGACACAAAAACAGTGACCCCGGTCATGCCGAACTAGCGACATTCTGGACAGGCCTAAAAAACATTTTATAACCATTTTCACAAAAATTGCAGATATTTTTTTTCATTTTCACGACACAAAAACAGTGACCCCGGTCATGCCGAACTATCGACATTCTGGACAGGCCGAAAATTTTTTTATAACCATTTTCACAAAAAATTGCAGATATTTTTTTTCATTTTCACGACACAAAAACAGTGACCCCGGTCATGCCGAACTAGCGACATTCTGGACAGGCCTAAAAAAACATTTTAAAACTATTTTCACAAAAATTGCAGATTTCTATTTTTGTCACCAAAAACAATGACTCCGATCATGCCGAACTAGCGACATTTTGGACAGGCCTAAAAAAAACATTTTAGAACAATTTTCACAAAAATAGCTCAGATTTTTTTTCTTCATTTTTTGACACAAAAACAGTGACCCCGGTCATGACGAACTATCGACATTCTGGACAGGCCTAAAAAACATTTTATTACCATTTTCACAAAAAATTGCAGATATTTATTTTTTATTTTTTGACACAAAAACAGTGACCCCGGTCATGCCGAACTAGCGACATTCTGGACAGGCCTAAAAAACATTTTAAAACTATTTTCACAAAAATTGCAGATTTCTATTTTTGTCACCAAAAACAGTGACCCCGGTCATGCCGAACTATCGACATTCTGGACAGGCCTAAAAAACATTTTATAACCATTTTCACAAAAATTGCAGATATTTTTTTTTCATTTTCACGACACAAAAACAGTGACCCCGGTCATGCCGAACTAGCGACATTCTGGACAGGCCTAAAAAACATTTTAAAACTATTTTCACAAAAATTGCAGATTTCTATTTTTGTCACCAAAAACAATGACTCCGATCATGCCGAACTAGCGACATTTTGGACAGGCCTAAAAAAAACATTTTAGAACAATTTTCACAAAAATAGCTCAGATTTTTTTTTCATTTTTTGACACAAAAACAGTGACCCCGGTCATGCCGAACTATCGACATTCTGGACAGGCCTAAAAAAACATTTTATAACCATTTTCACAAAAAATTGCAGATATTTTTTTTTCATTTTCACGACACAAAAACAGTGACCCCGGTCATGCCGAACTTGCGACATTCTGGACAGGCCTAAAAAAACATTTTAAAACTATTTTCACAAAAAATTGCAGATTTCTATTTTTGTCACCAAAAACAATGACTCCGATCATGCCGAACTAGCGACATTTTGGACAGGCCTAAAAAAACATTTTAGAACAATTTTCACAAAAATAGCTCAGATTTTTTTTTCTTCATTTTTTGACACAAAAACAGTGACCCCGGTCATGACGAACTATCGACATTCTGGACAGGCCTAAAAAAACTTTTTATTACCATTTTCACAAAAAATTGCAGATATTTATTTTTTATTTTTTTGACACAAAAACAGTGACCCCGGTCATGCCGAACTAGCGACATTCTGGACAGGCCTAAAAAACATTTTAAAACTATTTTCACAAAAATTGCAGATTTCTATTTTTGTCACCAAAAACAGTGACCCGGTCATGCCGAACTATCGACATTCTGGACAGGCCTAAAAAACATTTTATAACCATTTTCACAAAAAATTGCAGATATTTTTTTTCATTTTCACGACACAAAAACAGTGACCCCGGTCATGCCGAACTTGCGACATTCTGGACAGGCCTAAAAAACATTTTATAACCATTTTCACAAAAAATTGCAGATATTTTTTTTCATTTTCACGACACAAAAACAGTGACCCCGGTCATGCCGAACTATCGACATTCTGGACAGGCCTAAAAAAACATTTTATAACCATTTTCACAAAAAATTGCAGATATTTCATTTTCATTTTCACGACACAAAAACAGTGACCCCGGTCATGCCGAACTATCGACATTCTGGACAGGCCTAAAAAACATTTTATAACCATTTTCACAAAAAATTGCAGATATTTTTTTTCATTTTCACGACACAAAAACAGTGACCCCGGTCATGCCGAACTAAGCGACATTCTGGACAGGCCTAAAAAAACATTTTAAAACTATTTTCACAAAAATTGCAGATATTTATTTTTTATTTTTTTGACACAAAAACAGTGACCCCGGTCATGCCGAACTTGCGACATTCTGGACAGGCCTAAAAAACATTTTATAACCATTTTCACAAAAAATTGCAGATATTTTTTTTTCATTTTAACGACACAAAAACAGTGACCCCGGTCATGCCGAACTATCGACATTCTGGACAGGCCTAAAAAACATTTTAAAACTATTTTCACAAAAATTGCAGATTTCTATTTTTGTCACCAAAAACAATGACTCCGATCATGCCGAACTAGCGACATTTTGGACAGGCCTAAAAAAAACATTTTAGAACAATTTTCACAAAAATAGCTCAGATTTTTTTTTTCATTTTTGACACAAAAACAGTGACCCCCGTCATGCCGAACTATCGACATTCTGGACAGGCCTAAAAAACTTTTTATTACCATTTTCACAAAAATTGGAGATATTTATTTTTTATTTTTTGACACAAAAACAGTGACCCCGGTCATGCCGAACTAGCGACATTCTGGACAGGCCTAAAAAAACATTTTAAAACTATTTTCACAAAAATTGCAGATTTCTATTTTTGTCACCAAAAACAGTGACTCCGATCATGCCGAACTAGCGACATTTTGGACAGGCCTAAAAAAAACATTTTAGAACAATTTTCACAAAAATAGCTCTGATTTTTTTTTTCATTTTTTGACACAAAAACAGTGACCCCGGTCATGCCGAACTATCGACATTCTGGACAGGCCTAAAAAACATTTTATAACCATTTTCACAAAAAATTGCAGATATTTTTTTTCATTTTCACGACACAAAAACAGTGACCCCGGTCATGCCGAACTAGCGACATTCTGGACAGGCCTAAAAAACATTTTAAAACTATTTTCACAAAAATTGCAGATTTCTATTTTTGTCACCAAAAACAATGACTCCGATCATGCCGAACTAACGACATTTTGGACAGGCCTAAAAAAAAACATTTTAGAACAATTTTCACAAAAATAGCTCAGATTTTTTTTTTCATTTTTTGACACAAAAACAGTGACCCCGGTCATGCCGAACTATCGACATTCTGGACAGGCCTAAAAAACATTTTATAACCATTTTCACAAAAATTGCAGATATTTTTTTTCATTTTCACGACACAAAAACAGTGACCCCGGTCATGCCGAACTAGCGACATTCTGGACAGGCCTAAAAAAACATTTTAAAACTATTTTCACAAAAATTGCAGATTTCTATTTTGTCACCAAAAACAATGACTCCGATCATGCCGAACTAACGACATTTTGGACAGGCCTAAAAAAAACATTTTAGAACAATTTTCACAAAAATAGCTCAGATTTTTTTTTTCATTTTTGACACAAAAACAGTGACCCCGGTCATGCCGAACTATCGACATTCTGGACAGGCCTAAAAAACATTTTATAACCATTTTCACAAAAAATTGCAGATATTTTTTTTTCATTTTCACGACACAAAAACAGTGACCCCGGTCATGCCGAACTAGCGACATTCTGGACAGGCCTAAAAAACATTTTAAAACTATTTTCACAAAAATTGCAGATTTCTATTTTTGTCACCAAAAACAATGACTCCGATCATGCCGAACTAGCGACATTCTGGACTGGCCTAAAAAACATTTTAAAACTATTTTCACAAAAATTGCAGATTTCTATTTTTGTCACCAAAAACAGTGACCCCGGTCATGCCAAACTATCGACATTCTGGACAGGCCTAAAAAAACATTTTATAACCATTTTCACAAAAATTGCAGATATTTTTTTTCATTTTCACGACACAAAAACAGTGACCCCGGTCATGCCGAACTAAGCGACATTCTGGACAGGCCTAAAAAACATTTTAAAACTATTTTCACAAAAAATTGCAGATTTCTATTTTTGTCACCAAAAACAATGACTCCGATCATGCCGAACTAGCGACATTTTGGACAGGCCTAAAAAAAACATTTTAGAACAATTTTCACAAAAATAGCTCAGATTTTTTTTCATTTTTTGACACAAAAACAGTGACCCCGGTCATGCCGAACTATCGACATTCTGGACAGGCCTAAAAAACATTTTATTACCATTTTCACAAAAAATTGCAGATATTTTTTTTCATTTTCACGACACAAAAACAGTGACCCCGGTCATGCCGAACTAGCGTCATTCTGGACAGGCCTAAAAAACATTTTAAAACTATTTTCACAAAAAAGTGCAGATTTCTATTTTTGTCACCAAAAACAATTACTCCGATCATGCCGAACTAGCGTCATTTTG
Source organism: Salmo salar (assembly GCF_905237065.1). Taxonomy (NCBI): domain Eukaryota; kingdom Metazoa; phylum Chordata; class Actinopteri; order Salmoniformes; family Salmonidae; genus Salmo; species Salmo salar. Next base: position 73,464 of record NW_025548174.1, on the reverse strand, counting down.
GACAGGCCTAAAAAAACCATTTTCGAACAATTTTCACAAAAATAGCTCAGATTTTTTTCTTCATTTTTGACACAAAAACAGTGACCCCGGTCATGACGAACTATCGACATTCTGGACAGGCCTAAAAAACATTTTATTACCATTTTCACAAAAAATTGCAGATATTTATTTTTTATTTTTTTGACACAAAAACAGTGACCCCGGTCATGCCGAACTAGCGACATTCTGGACAGGCCTAAAAAACATTTTAAAACTATTTTCACAAAAAATTGCAGATTTCTATTTTTGTCACCAAAAACAGTGACCCCGGTCATGCCGAACTATCGACATTCTGGACAGGCCTAAAAAAACATTTTATAACCATTTTCACAAAAATTGCAGATATTTTTTTTCATTTTCACGACACAAAAACAGTGACCCCGGTCATGCCGAACTTGCGACATTCTGGACAGGCCTAAAAAACATTTTATAACCATTTTCACAAAAAATTGCAGATATTTTTTTTTCATTTTCACGACACAAAAACAGTGACCCCGGTCATGCCGAACTATCGACATTCTGGACAGGCCTAAAAAACATTTTATAACCATTTTCACAAAAAATTGCAGATATTTCATTTTCATTTTCACGACACAAAAACAGTGACCCCGGTCATGCCGAACTATCGACATTCTGGACAGGCCTAAAAAACATTTTATAACCATTTTCACAAAAAATTGCAGATATTTTTTTTCATTTTCACGACACAAAAACAGTGACCCCGGTCATGCCGAACTAAGCGACATTCTGGACAGGCCTAAAAAAACATTTTAAAACTATTTTCACAAAAAATTGCAGATTTCTATTTTTGTCACCAAAAACAATGACTCCGATCATGCCGAACTAGCGACATTTTGGACAGGCCTAAAAAAAAACATTTTAGAACAATTTTCACAAAAATAGCTCAGATTTTTTTTTCATTTTTTGACACAAAAACAGTGACCCCGGTCATGCCGAACTATCGACATTCTGGACAGGCCTAAAAAACATTTTATAACCATTTTCACAAAAAATTGCAGATATTTTTTTTTCATTTTCACGACACAAAAACAGTGACCCCGGTCATGCCGAACTTGCGACATTCTGGACAGGCCTAAAAAAACATTTTAAATCTATTTTCACAAAAATTGCAGATTTCTATTTTTGTCACCAAAAACAGTGACTCCGATCATGCCGAACTAGCGACATTTTGGACAGGCCTAAAAAAAACATTTTAGAACAATTTTCACAAAAATAGCTCTGATTTTTTTTTTCATTTTTGACACAAAAACAGTGACCCCGGTCATGCCGAACTATCGACATTCTGGACAGGCCTAAAAAACATTTTATAACCATTTTCACAAAAAATTGCAGATATTTTTTTTCATTTTCACGACACAAAAACAGTGACCCCGGTCATGCCGAACTAGCGACATTCTGGACAGGCCTAAAAAAACATTTTATAACCATTTTCACAAAAAATTGCAGATATTTCATTTTCATTTTCACGACACAAAAACAGTGACCCCGGTCATGCCGAACTATCGACATTCTGGACAGGCCTAAAAAACATTTTATAACCATTTTCACAAAAAATTGCAGATATTTTTTTTCATTTTCACGACACAAAAACAGTGACCCCGGTCATGCCGAACTAGCGACATTCTGGACAGGCCTAAAAAACATTTTAAAACTATTTTCACAAAAATTGCAGATTTCTATTTTGTCACCAAAAACAATGACTCCGATCATGCCGAACTAGCGACATTTTGGACAGGCCTAAAAAAAACATTTTAGAACAATTTTCACAAAAATAGCTCAGATTTTTTTTTTCATTTTTTGACACAAAAACAGTGACCCCGGTCATGCCGAACTATCGACATTCTGGACAGGCCTAAAAAACATTTTATAACCATTTTCACAAAAAATTGCAGATATTTTTTTTTCATTTTCACGACACAAAAACAGTGACCCCGGTCATGCCGAACTTGCGACATTCTGGACAGGCCTAAAAAACATTTTAAATCTATTTTCACAAAAATTGCAGATTTCTATTTTTGTCACCAAAAACAGTGACTCCGATCATGCCGAACTAGCGACATTTTGGACAGGCCTAAAAAAAACATTTTAGAACAATTTTCACAAAAATAGCTCTGATTTTTTTTTTCATTTTTTGACACAAAAACAGTGACCCCGGTCATGCCGAACTATCGACATTCTGGACAGGCCTAAAAAAACATTTTATAACCATTTTCACAAAAATTGCAGATATTTTTTTTCATTTTCACGACACAAAAACAGTGACCCCGGTCATGCCGAACTAGCGACATTCTGGACAGGCCTAAAAAACATTTTAAAACTATTTTCACAAAAAATTGCAGATTTCTATTTTTGTCACCAAAAACAATGACTCCGATCATGCAGAACTAGCGACATTTTGGACAGGCCTAAAAAAACATTTTAGAACAATTTTCACAAAAATAGCTCAGATTTTTTTTTCATTTTTTGACACAAAAACAGTGACCCCCGTCATGCCGAACTATCGACATTCTGGACAGGCCTAAAAAAACTTTTTATTACCATTTTCACAAAAAATTGGAGATATTTATTTTTATTTTTTGACACAAAAACAGTGACCCCGGTCATGCCGAACTAGCGACATTCTGGACAGGCCTAAAAAACATTTTAAAACTATTTTCACAAAAATTGCAGATTTCTATTTTTGTCACCAAAAACAGTGACCCCGGTCATGCCGAACTATCGACATTCTGGACAGGCCTAAAAAAACATTTTATAACCATTTTCACAAAAATTGCAGATATTTTTTTTTCATTTTCACGACACAAAAACAGTGACCCCGGTCATGCCGAACTAGCGACATTCTGGACAGGCCTAAAAAACATTTTAAAACTATTTTCACAAAAAATTGCAGATTTCTATTTTTGTCACCAAAAACAATGACTCCGATCATGCCGAACTAGCGACATTCTGGACTGGCCTAAAAAACATTTTAAAACTATTTTCACAAAAAATTGCAGATTTCTATTTTTGTCACCAAAAACAGTGACCCCCGGTCATGCCAAACTATCGACATTCTGGACAGGCCTAAAAAACATTTTATAACCATTTTCACAAAAATTGCAGATATTTTTTTTTCATTTTCACGACACAAAAACAGTGACCCCGGTCATGCCGAACTAGCGACATTCTGGACAGGCCTAAAAAACATTTTAAAACTATTTTCACAAAAATTGCAGATTTCTATTTTTGTCACCAAAAACAATGACTCCGATCATGCCGAACTAGCGACATTTTGGACAGGCCTAAAAAAAAACATTTTAGAACAATTTTCACAAAAATAGCTCAGATTTTTTTTTCATTTTTTGACACAAAAACAGTGACCCCGGTCATGCCGAACTATCGACATTCTGGACAGGCCTAAAAAAACATTTTATTACCATTTTCACAAAAAATTGCAGATATTTTTTTTCATTTTCACGACACAAAAACAGTGACCCCGGTCATGCCGAACTAGCGTCATTCTGGACAGGCCTAAAAAACATTTTAAAACTATTTTCACAAAAAGTGCAGATTTCTATTTTTGTCACCAAAAACAATTACTCCGATCATGCCGAACTAGCGTCATTTTGGACAGGCCTAAAAAAACCATTTTCGAACAATTTTCACAAAAATAGCTCAGATTTTTTTTCTTCATTTTTTGACACAAAAACAGTGACCCCGGTCATGACGAACTATCGACATTCTGGACAGGCCTAAAAAAACATTTTATTACCATTTTCACAAAAAATTGCAGATATTTATTTTTATTTTTTTGACACAAAAACAGTGACCCCGGTCATGCCGAACTAAGCGACATTCTGGACAGGCCTAAAAAACATTTTAAAACTATTTTCACAAAAATTGCAGATTTCTATTTTTGTCACCAAAAACAGTGACCCCGGTCATGCCGAACTATCGACATTCTGGACAGGCCTAAAAAACATTTTATAACCATTTTCACAAAAAATTGCAGATATTTTTTTTCATTTTCCGACACAAAAACAGTGACCCCGGTCATGCCGAACTTGCGACATTCTGGACAGGCCTAAAAAACATTTTATAACCATTTTCACAAAAAATTGCAGATATTTTTTTTCATTTTCACGACACAAAAACAGTGACCCCGGTCATGCCGAACTATCGACATTCTGGACAGGCCTAAAAAAACATTTTATAAGCATTTTCACAAAAAATTGCAGATATTTCATTTTCATTTTCACGACACAAAAACAGTGACCCCGGTCATGCCGAACTATCGACATTCTGGACAGGCCTAAAAAAACATTTTATAACCATTTTCACAAAAATTGCAGATATTTTTTTTCATTTTCACGACACAAAAACAGTGACCCCGGTCATGCCGAACTAGCGACATTCTGGACAGGCCTAAAAAACATTTTAAAACTATTTTCACAAAAAATTGCAGATTTCTATTTTTGTCACCAAAAACAATGACTCCGATCATGCCGAACTAGCGACATTTTGGACAGGCCTAAAAAAAACATTTTAGAACAATTTTCACAAAAATAGCTCAGATTTTTTTTCTTCATTTTTTGACACAAAAACAGTGACCCCGGTCATGACGAACTATCGACATTCTGGACAGGCCTAAAAAACATTTTATTACCATTTTCACCAAAAATTGCAGATATTTATTTTTTATTTTTTGACACAAAAACAGTGACCCCGGTCATGCCGAACTAAGCGACATTCTGGACAGGCCTAAAAACATTTTAAAACTATTTTCACAAAAAATTGCAGATTTCTATTTTTGTCACCAAAAACAATGACTCCGATCATGCCGAACTAGCGACATTTTGGACAGGCCTAAAAAAACAATTTTTGAACAATTTTCACAAAAATAGCTCAGATTTTTTTTTCATTTTTTGACACAAAAACAGTGACCCCGGTCATGCCGAACTATCGACATTCTGGACAGGCCTAAAAAAACATTTTATAACCATTTTCACAAAAAATTGCAGATATTTTTTTTTCATTTTCACGACACAAAAACAGTGACCCCGGTCATGCCGAACTAGCGACATTCTGGACAGGCCTAAAAAAACATTTTAAAACTATTTTCACAAAAAAGTGCAGATTTCTATTTTTGTCACCAAAAACAATGACTCCGATCATGCCGAACTAGCGTCATTTTGGACAGGCCTAAAAAAAACCATTTTCGAACAATTTTCACAAAAATAGCTCAGATTTTTTTTTCTTCATTTTTTGACACAAAAACAGTGACCCCGGTCATGACGAACTATCGACATTCTGGACAGGCCTAAAAAAACATTTTATTACCATTTTCACAAAAAATTGCAGATATTTATTTTTTATTTTTTTGACACAAAAACAGTGACCCCGGTCATGCCGAACTAGCGACATTCTGGACAGGCCTAAAAAACATTTTAAAACTATTTTCACAAAAAATTGCAGATTTCTATTTTTGTCACCAAAAACAGTGACCCCGGTCATGCCGAACTATCGACATTCTGGACAGGCCTAAAAAAACATTTTATAACCATTTTCACAAAAAATTGCAGATATTTTTTTTTCATTTTCACGACACAAAAACAGTGACCCCGGTCATGCCGAACTTGCGACATTCTGGACAGGCCTAAAAAAACATTTTATAACCATTTTCACAAAAATTGCAGATATTTTTTTTCATTTTCACGACACAAAAACAGTGACCCCGGTCATGCCGAACTATCGACATTCTGGACAGGCCTAAAAAACATTTTATAAGCATTTTCACAAAAAATTGCAGATATTTCATTTTCATTTTCACGACACAAAAACAGTGACCCCGGTCATGCCGAACTATCGACATTCTGGACAGGCCTAAAAAACATTTTATAACCATTTTCACAAAAAATTGCAGATATTTTTTTTTCATTTTCACGACACAAAAACAGTGACCCCGGTCATGCCGAACTAGCGACATTCTGGACAGGCCTAAAAAAACATTTTAAAACTATTTTCACAAAAAATTGCAGATTTCTATTTTTGTCACCAAAAACAATGACTCCGATCATGCCGAACTAGCGACATTTTGGACAGGCCTAAAAAAAACATTTTAGAACAATTTTCACAAAAATAGCTCAGATTTTTTTTCTTCATTTTTGACACAAAAACAGTGACCCCGGTCATGACGAACTATCGACATTCTGGACAGGCCTAAAAAAACATTTTATTACCATTTTCACCAAAAATTGCAGATATTTATTTTTTATTTTTTGACACAAAAACAGTGACCCCGGTCATGCCGAACTAGCGACATTCTGGACAGGCCTAAAAAACATTTTAAAACTATTTTCACAAAAATTGCAGATTTCTATTTTTGTCACCAAAAACAATGACTCCGATCATGCCGAACTAGCGACATTTTGGACAGGCCTAAAAAAACAATTTTTGAACAATTTTCACAAAAATAGCTCAGATTTTTTTTCATTTTTTGACACAAAAACAGTGACCCCGGTCATGCCGAACTATCGACATTCTGGACAGGCCTAAAAAACATTTTATAACCATTTTCACAAAAAATTGCAGATATTTTTTTTTCATTTTCACGACACAAAAACAGTGACCCCGGTCATGCCGAACTAGCGACATTCTGGACAGGCCTAAAAAAACATTTTAAAACTATTTTCACAAAAATTGCAGATTTCTATTTTTGTCACCAAAAACAATGACTCCGATCATGTCTAACTAGCGACATTCTGGACAGGCCTAAAAAACATTTTAAAACTATTTTCACAAAAAATTGCAGATTTCTATTTTTGTCACCAAAAACAATGACTCCGATCATGCCGAACTAGCGACATTTTTGACAGGCCTAAAAAAGCATTTTAGAATAATTTTCACAAAAATAGCTCAGATTTTTTTTTCCTTTTTTGACACAAAAACAGTGACCCCGGTCATGACGAACTATCGACATTCTGGACAGGCCTAAAAAAACATTTTATGACCATTTTCACAAAAATTGCAGATATTTTTTTTCATTTTCACGACACAAAAACAGTGACCCCCGGTCATGCCGATCTAGCGACATTCTGGACAGGCCTAAAAAAACATTTTAAAACCATTTCCACAAAAATTGCAGATTTCTATTTTTGTCACCAAAAACGATGACTCCGATCATGCCGAACTAGCGACATTTTGGACAGGCCTAAAAAAGCATTTCAGAATAATTTTCACAAAAATAGCTCAGATTTTTTTCTTCATTTTTGACACAAAAACAGTGACCCCGGTCATGACGAACTATCGACATTCTGGACAGGCCTAAAAAAACATTTTATTACCATTTTCACAAAAAATTGCAGATATTTATTTTTTATTTTTTTGACACAAAAACAGTGACCCCGGTCATGCAGAACTATCGACATTCTGGACAGGCCTAAAAAAACATTTTATAACCATTCTCACAAAAAAATGCAGATATTTTTTTTTCATTTTCACGACACAAAAACAGTGACCCCGGCCGAACTAGCGACATTCTGGACAGGCCTAAAAAAACATTTTTAAACTATTTTCACAAAAATTGCAGATTTCTATTTTTGTCACCAAAAACAATGACTCCGATCGTGCCGAACTAGCGACATTTTGGACAGGCCTAAAAAAAGAATTTTAGAAAAATTTTCACAAAAATAGCTCTGATTTTTTTTTCTTCATTTTTTGACACAAAAACAGTGACCCTGGTCATGCCGAACTATCGACATTCTGGACAGGCCTAAAAAAACATTTTATAACCATTTTCACAAAAAATTGCAGATATTTTTTTCATTTTCACAACACAAAAACAGTGACCCCGGTCATGCCGAACTAGTGACATTCTGGACAGGCCTAAAAAAAACATTTTAGAACCATTTTCACAAAAAAAGCTCAGATTTTTTATTTTTAATTTTTAATTTTTTTGACACAAAAACAGTGACCCCGGTCATGCCGAACTATCGACATTCTGGACAGGCCTAAAAAAACATTTTATAACCATTTTCACAAAAATTGCAGATATTTTTTTTCATTTTCACGACACAAAAACAGTGACCCCGGTCATGCCGAACTAGCGACATTCTGGACAGGCCTAAAAAAACATTTTAAAACTATTTTCACAAAAATTGCAGATTTCTATTTTTGTCACCAAAAACAATGACTCCGATCATGTCTAACTAGCGACATTCTGGACAGGCCTAAAAAACATTTTAAAACTATTTTCACAAAAAATTGCAGATTTCTATTTTTGTCACCAAAAACAATGACTCCGATCATGACGAACTATCGACATTCTGGACAGGCCTAAAAAACATTTTATGACCATTTTCACAAAAAATTGCAGATATTTTTTTTCATTTTCACGACACAAAAACAGTGACCCCGGTCATGCCGATCTAGCGACATTCTGGACAGGCCTAAAAAACATTTTAAAACCATTTCCACAAAAATTGCAGATTTCTATTTTTGTCACCAAAAACGATGACTCCGATCATGCCGAACTAGCGACATTTTGGACAGGCCTAAAAAAAGCATTTCAGAATAATTTTCACAAAAATAGCTCAGATTTTTTTCTTCATTTTTGACACAAAAACAGTGACCCCGGTCATGACGAACTATCGACATTCTGGACAGGCCTAAAAAACATTTTATTACCATTTTCACAAAAAATTGCAGATATTTATTTTTTATTTTTTTGACACAAAAACAGTGACCCCGGTCATGCAGAACTATCGACATTCTGGACAGGCCTAAAAAACATTTTATAACCATTCTCACAAAAAATGCAGATATTTTTTTTCATTTTCACGACACAAAAACAGTGACCCCGGCCGAACTAAGCGACATTCTGGACAGGCCTAAAAAAACATTTTTAAACTATTTTCACAAAAAATTGCAGATTTCTATTTTGTCACCAAAAACAATGACTCCGATCGTGCCGAACTAGCGACATTTTGGACAGGCCTAAAAAAGAATTTTAGAAAAATTTTCGCAAAAATAGCTCTGATTTTTTTTTCTTCATTTTTTGACACAAAAACAGTGACCCTGGTCATGCCGAACTATCGACATTCTGGACAGGCCTAAAAAACATTTTATAACCATTTTCACAAAAAAAGCTCAGATTTTTTATTTTTAATTTTTAATTTTTTTGACACAAAAACAGTGACCCCGGTCATGCCGAACTAGCGACATTCTGGACAGGCCTAAAAAAACATTTTATAACCATTTTCACCAAAAATTGCAGATATTTATTTAGTTATTTTTTTGACACAAAAACAGTGACCCCGGTCATGCCGAACTAGCGACATTCTGGACAGGCCTAAAAAAACATTTTAAAAATATTTTCACCAAAAATTGCAGATTTCTATATTTGTCACCAAAAACAATGACTCCGATCATGCCGAACTAGCGACATTTTGGACAGGGCTAAAAAAAACATTTTAGAACAATTTTCACAAAAATAGCTCAGATTTTTTTTTTCATTTTTGACACAAAAACAGTGACCCCGGTCATGCCGAACTATCGACATTCTGGACAGGCCTAAAAAACATTTTATAACCATTTTCACAAAAAATTGCAGATATTTATTTAGTTATTTTTTTGACACAAAAACAGTGACCCCGGTCATGCCGAACTAGCGACATTCTGGACAGGCCTAAAAAACATTTTAAAACTATTTTCACAAAAAATTGCAGATTTCTATTTTTGTCACCAAAAACAATGACTCCGATCATGCCGAACTAGCGACATTTTGGACAGGCCCAAAAAAAAACATTTTAGAACCATTTTCACAAAAAAGCTCAGATTTTTTATTTTTCATTTTTATTTTTTTGACACAAAAACAGTGACCCCGGTCATGCCGAACTAGCGACATTCTGGACAGGCCAAAAAAAACACATTTTAGAACCATTTTCACAAAAAAAGCTCTGATTTTTTATTTTTCATTTTTTGACACAAAAACAGTGACCCTGGTCATGCCGAACTATCGACATTCTGGACAGGCCTAAAAAAACATTTTATAACCATTTTCACAAAAAAAGCTCAGATTTTTTATTTTTAATTTTTAATTTTTTTTGACACAAAAACAGTGACCCCGGTCATGCCGAACTAGCGACATTCTGGACAGGCCTAAAAAACATTTTATAACCATTTTCACCAAAAATTGCAGATATTTATTTAGTTATTTTTTGACACAAAAACAGTGACCCCGGTCATGCCGAACTAGCGACATTCTGGACAGGCCTAAAAAACATTTTAAAAATATTTTCACCAAAAATTGCAGATTTCTATATTTGTCACCAAAAACAATGACTCCGATCATGCCGAACTAGCGACATTTTGGACAGGGCTAAAAAAACATTTTAGAACAATTTTCACAAAAATAGCTCAGATTTTTTTTTTCATTTTTTGACACAAAAACAGTGACCCCGGTCATGCCGAACTAGCGACATTCTGGACAGGCCTAAAAAAACATTTTAAAACTATTTTCACAAAAATTGCAGATTTCTATTTTTGTCACCAAAAACAATGACTCCGATCATGCCGAACTAGCGACATTTTGGACAGGCCCAAAAAAAACATTTTAGAACCATTTTCACAAAAAAAGCTCAGATTTTTATTTTTCATTTTTTATTTTTTTGACACAAAAACAGTGACCCCGGTCATGCCGAACTAGCGACATTCTGGACAGGCCAAAAAAACACATTTTAGAACCATTTTCACAAAAAAAGCTCTGATTTTTTATTTTTCATTTTTATTTTTTTGACACAAAAACAGTGACCCCGGTCATGCCGAACTATCGACATTCTGGACAGGCCTAAAAAAACATTTTATAACCATTTTCACAAAAAATTGCACATATTTTTTTTCATTTTCACGACACAAAAACAGTGACCCCGGTCATGCCGAACTAGCGACATTCTGGACAGGCCTAAAAAATTTTTTAAAGCCATTTCCACAAAAATTGCAGTTTCTATTTTTGTCACCAAAAACGATGACTCCGATCATGCCGAACTAGCGACATTTTGGACAGGCCTAAAAAAAACATTTTAGAACCATTTTCACAAAAAAGCTCAGATTTTTATTTTTCATTTTTATTTTTTTGACACAAAAACAGTGACCCCGGTCATGCCGAACTATCGACATTCTGGACAGGCCTAAAAAAACATTTTAAAATTATTTTCACAAAAATTGCAGATTTCTATTTTTGTCACCAAAAACAATGACTCCGATCATGCCGAACTAGCGACATTTTGGACAGGGCTAAAAAAACATTTTAGAACAATTTTCACAAAAATAGCTCAGATTTTGTTTTTAATTTTTTGACACAAAAACAGTGACCCCGGTCATGCAGAACTATCGACATTCTGGACAGGCCTAAAAAAACATTTTATAACCATTTTCACAAAAATTGCAGATATTTATTTAGTTATTTTTTTGACACAAAAACAGTGACCCCGGTCATGCCGAACTAGCGACATTCTGGACAGGCCTAAAAAACATTTTAAAACTATTTTCACCAAAAATTGCAGATTTCTATTTTTGTCACCAAAAACAATGACTCCGATCATGCCGAACTAGCGACATTTTGGACAGGCCTAAAAAACCAATTTTTGAACAATTTTCACAAAAATAGCTCAGATTTTTTTTTCATTTTTTGACACAAAAACAGTGACCCCGGTCATGCCGAACTAGCGACATTCTGGACAGGCCTAAAAAAACATTTTAAAACTATTTTCACAAAAAATTGCAGATTTCTATTTTTGTCACCAAAAACAATGACTCCGATCATGTCTAACTAGCGACATTCTGGACAGGCCTAAAAAACATTTTAAAACTATTTTCACAAAAATTGCAGATTTCTATTTTTGTCACCAAAAACAATGACTCCGATCATGCCGAACTAGCGACATTTTTGACAGGCCTAAAAAAGCATTTTAGAATAATTTTCACAAAAATAGCTCAGATTTTTTTTTTCCTTTTTGACACAAAAACAGTGACCCCGGTCATGACGAACTATCGACATTCTGGACAGGCCTAAAAAAACATTTTATGACCATTTTCACAAAAAATTGCAGATATTTTTTTTCATTTTCACGACACAAAAACAGTGACCCCGGTCATGCCGATCTAGCGACATTCTGGACAGGCCTAAAAAACATTTTAAAACCATTTCCACAAAAATTGCAGATTTCTATTTTTGTCACCAAAAACGATGACTCCGATCATGCCGAACTAGCGACATTTTGGACAGGCCTAAAAAAAGCATTTCAGAATAATTTTCACAAAAATAGCTCAGATTTTTTTTCTTCATTTTTTGACACAAAAACAGTGACCCCGGTCATGACGAACTATCGACATTCTGGACAGGCCTAAAAAAACATTTTATTACCATTTTCACAAAAAATTGCAGATATTTATTTTTTATTTTTTTGACACAAAAACAGTGACCCCGGTCATGCAGAACTATCGACATTCTGGACAGGCCTAAAAAAACATTTTATAACCATTCTCACAAAAAAATGCAGATATTTTTTTTCATTTTCACGACACAAAAACAGTGACCCCGGTCATGCCGAACTATCGACATTCTGGACAGGCCTAAAAAACATTTTATAACCATTTTCACAAAAAATTGCAGATATTTTTTTTCATTTTCACGACACAAAAACAGTGACATGCCGAACAGTGACCCTGGTCATGCCGAACTAGCGACATTCTGGACAGGCCTAAAAAACCATTTTAAAACAAAAATTGCAGATTTCTATTTTTGTCACCAAAAACAATGACTCCGATCATGCCGAACTAAGCGACATTTTGGACAGGCCTAAAAAAAGCATTTTAGAACAATTTTCACAAAAATAGCTCAGATTTTTTTTTTCATTTTTGACACAAAAACAGTGACCCTGGTCATGCCGAACTATCGACATTCTGGACAGGCCTAAAAAAACATTTTATAACCATTTTCACAAAAATTGCAGATATTTTTTTTTCTTCATTTTCACGACACAAAAATAGTGACCCCGGTCATGCCGAACTATCGACATTGTGGACAGGCCTAAAAAAACATTTTATAACCATTTTCACAAAAAATTGCAGATATTTTTTTTCATTTTCACGACACAAAAATAGTGACCCCGGTCATGCCGAACTTGCGACATTCTGGACAGGCCTAAAAAACATTTTATAACAATTTTCACCAAAAATTGCAGATATTTTTTTCATTTTCACGACACAAAAACAGTGACCCCGGTCATGCCGAACTATCGACATTCTGGACAGGCCTAAAAAACATTTTATAACCATTTTCAGAAAAAATTGCAGATATTTTTTTTCATTTTCACGACACAAAAACAGTGACATGCCGAACAGTGACCCTGGTCATGCCGAACTAGCGACATTCTGGACAGGCCTAAAAAACCATTTTAAAACTATTTTCACAAAAATTGCAGATTTCTATTTTTGTCACCAAAAACAATGACTCCGATCATGCCGAACTAGCGACATTTTGGACAGGCCTAAAAAAAGCATTTTAGAACAATTTTCACAAAAATAGCTCAGTTTTTTTTTTCATTTTTTGACACAAAAACAGTGACCCTGGTCATGCCGAACTATCGACATTCTGGACAGGCCTAAAAAAACATTTTATAACCATTTTCACAAAAAATTGCAGAAATTTTTTTTTTTCATTTTCACGACACAAAAATAGTGACCCCGGTCATGCCGAACTTGCGACATTCTGGACAGGCCTAAAAAAACATTTTATAACAATTTTCACCAAAAATTGCAGATATTTTTTTTTCATTTTCACGACACAAAAACAGTGACATGCCGAACAGTGACCCTGGTCATGCCGAACTAGCGACATTCTGGACAGGCCTAAAAAACCATTTTAAAACTATTTTCACAAAAAATTGCAGATTTCTATTTTTGTCACCAAAAACAATGACTCCGATTATGCCGAACTAGCGACATTTTGGACAGGCCTAAAAAAAGCATTTTAGAACAATTTTCACAAAAATAGCTCAGATTTTTTTTTTCATTTTTGACACAAAAACAGTGACCCTGGTCATGCCGAACTATCGACATTCTGGACAGGCCTAAAAAACATTTTATAACCATTTTCACAAAAATTGCAGATATATTTTTTTCATTTTCACGACACAAAAATAGGGACCCCGGTCATGCCGAACTATCGACATTGTGGACAGGCCTAAAAAACATTTTATAACCATTTTCACAAAAAATTGCAGATATTTTTTTTCATTTTCACGACACAAAAACAGTGACCCCGGTCATGCCGAACTAGCGACATTCTGGACAGGCCTAAAAAACATTTTAAAACTATTTTCACAAAAAATTGCAGATTTCTATTTTTGTCACCAAAAACAATGACTCCGATCATGCCGAACTAGCGACATTTTGGACAGGCCCAAAAAAAAACATTTTAGAACCATTTTCACAAAAAAGCTCAGATTTTTTATTTTTCATTTTTATTTTTTTGACACAAAAACAGTGACCCTGGTCATGCCGAACTAGCGACATTCTGGACAGGCCTAAAAAACCATTTTAAAACTATTTTCACAAAAAATTGCAGATTTCTATTTTTGTCACCAAAAACAATGACTCCGATCATGCCGAACTAGCGACATTTTGGACAGGCCTAAAAAAGCATTTTAGAACAATTTTCACAAAAATAGCTCAGTTTTTTTTTTTCATTTTTGACACAAAAACAGTGACCCTGGTCATGCCGAACTATCGACATTCTGGACAGGCCTAAAAAACATTTTATAACCATTTTCACAAAAATTGCAGATATTTTTTTTTTCATTTTCACGACACAAAAATAGTGACCCCGGTCATGCCGAACTTGCGACATTCTGGACAGGCCTAAAAAACATTTTATAACAATTTTCACCAAAAATTGCAGATATTTTTTTCATTTTCACGACACAAAAACAGTGACCCCGGTCATGCCGAACTATCGACATTCTGGACAGGCCTAAAAAAACATTTTATAACCATTTTCAGAAAAAATTGCAGATAATTTTTTTTTCATTTTCACGACACAAAAACAGTGACATGCCGAACAGTGACCCTGGTCATGCCGAACTAGCGACATTCTGGACAGGCCTAAAAAACCATTTTAAAACTATTTTCACAAAAATTGCAGATTTCTATTTTTGTCACCAAAAACAATGACTCCGATCATGCCGAACTAGCGACATTTTGGACAGGCCTAAAAAAGCATTTTAGAACAATTTTCACAAAAATAGCTCAGTTTTTTTTTTTCATTTTTGACACAAAAACAGTGACCCTGGTCATGCCGAACTATCGACATTCTGGACAGGCCTAAAAAACATTTTATAACCATTTTCACAAAAAATTGCAGATATTTTTTTTTCATTTTCACGACACAAAAATAGTGACCCCGGTCATGCCGAACTTGCGACATTCTGGACAGGCCTAAAAAAACATTTTATAACCATTTTCACAAAAAATTGTAGATATTTTTTTTCATTTTCACGACACAAAAACAGTGACCCCGGTCATGCCGAACTAGCGACATTCTGGACAGGCCTAAAAAACATTTTAAAACTATTTTCACAAAAATTGCAGATTTCTATTTTTGTCACCAAAAACAATGACTCCGATCATGCCGAACTAGCGACATTTTGGACAGGCCCAAAAAAAACATTTTAGAACCATTTTCACAAAAAAGCTCAGATTTTTTATTTTTCATTTTTATTTTTTTGACACAAAAACAGTGACCCGGTCATGCCGAACTATCGACATTGTGGACAGGCCTAAAAAACATTTTATAACCATTTTCACAAAAATTGCAGATATTTTTTTTCATTTTCACGACACAAAAATAGTGACCCCGGTCATGCCGATTTTGCGACATTCTGGACAGGCCTAAAAAACATTTTATAACCATTTTCAGCAAAAATTGCAGATATTTTTTTGTCACCAAAAACAATGACTCCGATCATGCCGAACTAGCGACATTTTGGACAGGCCCAAAAAAAAACATTTTAGAACCATTTTCACAAAAAAAGCTCAGATTTTTTATTTTTCATTTTTTATTTTTTTTGACACAAAAACAGTGACCCCGGTCATGCCGAACTATCGACATTGTGGACAGGCCTAAAAAACCATTTTATAACCATTTTCACAAAAAATTGCAGATATTTTTTTTTCATTTTCACGACACAAAAACAGTGACATGCCGAACAGTGACCCTGGTCATGCCGAACTAGCGACATTCTGGACAGGCCTAAAAAACCATTTTAAAACTATTTTCACAAAAATTGCAGATTTCTATTTTTGTCACCAAAAACAATGACTCCGATCATGCCGAACTAGCGACATTTTGGACAGGCCTAAAAAAGCATTTTAGAACAATTTTCACAAAAATAGTTCAGATTTTTTTTTCATTTTTTGACACAAAAACAGTGACCCTGGTCATGCCAAACTATCGACATTCTGGACAGGCCTAAAAAACATTTTATAACCATTTTCACAAAAAATTGCAGATATTTTTTTTTCATTTTCACGACACAAAAATAGTGACCCCGGTCATGCCGAACTATCGACATTGTGGACAGGCCTAAAAAAACATTTTATAACCATTTTCACCAAAAATTGCAGATATTTTTTTTCATTTTCACGACACAAAAATAGTGACCCCGGTCATGCCGAACTTGCGACATTCTGGACAGGCATAAAAAAACATTTTATAACCATTTTCAGCAAAAATTGCAGATATTTTTTTTTCATTTTCACGACACAAAAACAGTGACCCCGGTCATGCCGAACTAGCGACATTCTGGACAGGCCTAAAAAACCATTTTAAAACTATTTTCACAAAAAATTGCAGATTTCTATTTTTGTCACCAAAAACAATGACTCCGATCATGCCGAACTAGCGACATTTTGGACATGCCTAAAAAAAGCATTTTAGAACAATTTTCACAAAAATAGCTCAGATTTTTTTTTCATTTTTTGACACAAAAACAGTGACCCTGGTCATGCCGAACTATCGACATTCTGGACAGGCCTAAAAAACATTTTATAACCATTTTCACAAAAAATTGCAGATATTTTTTTTTTCATTTTCACGACACAAAAATAGTGACCCCGGTCATGCCGAACTTGCGACATTCTGGACAGGCCTAAAAAAACATTTTATAACCATTTTCACAAAAAATTGCAGATTTCTATTTTTGTCACCAAAAACAATGACTCCGATCATGCCGAACTAGCGACATTTTGGACAGAGCTAAAAAAAACATTTTAGAACAATTTTCACAAAAATAGCTCAGATTTTTTTTTCTTCATTTTTTGACACAAAAACAGTGACCCCGGTCATGCAGAACTATCGACATTCTGGACAGGCCTAAAAAACATTTTATAACCATTTTCACAAAAATTGCAGATATTTATTTAGTTATTTTTTTGACACAAAAACAGTGACCCGGTCATGCCGAACTAAGCGACATTCTGGACAGGCCTAAAAAACATTTTAAAACTATTTTCACAAATAATTGCAGATTTCTATTTTTGTCACCAAAAACAATGACTCCGATCATGCCGAACTAGCGACATTTTGGACAGGCCTAAAAAAAAACATTTTATAACCATTTTCAGCAAAAATTGCAGATATTTTTTTTTCATTTTCACGACACAAAAACAGTGACATGCCGAACAGTGACCCTGGTCATGCCGAACTAGCGACATTCTGGACAGGCCTAAAAAACCATTTTAAAACTATTTTCACAAAAAATTGCAGATTTCTATTTTTGTCACCAAAAACAATGACTCCGATCATGCCGAACTAGCGACATTTTGGACAGGCCCAAAAAAAACATTTTAGAACCATTTTCACAAAAAAAGCTCAGATTTTTTATTTTTCATTTTAAATTTTTTTGACACAAAAACAGTGACCCCGGTCATGCCGAACTATCGACATTGTGGACAGGCCTAAAAAACATTTTATAACCATTTTCACAAAAAATTGCAGATATTTTTTTTCATTTTCACGACACAAAAACAGTGACATGCCGAACAGTGACCCTGGTCATGCCGAACTAGCGACATTCTGGACAGGCCTAAAAAACCATTTTAAAACTATTTTCACAAAAATTGCAGATTTCTATTTTTGTCACCAAAAACAATGACTCCGATCATGCCGAACTAGCGACATTTTGGACAGGCCTAAAAAAGCATTTTAGAACAATTTTCACAAAAATAGCTCAGATTTTTTTTTCATTTTTGACACAAAAACAGTGACCCTGGTCATGCCGAACTATCGACATTCTGGACAGGCCTAAAAAACATTTTATAACCATTTTCACAAAAATTGCAGATATATTTTTTTCATTTTCACGACACAAAAATAGTGACCCCGGTCATGCCGAACTATCGACATTGTGGACAGGCCTAAAAAACATTTTATAACCATTTTCACAAAAAATTGCAGATATTTTTTTTCATTTTCACGACACAAAAATAGTGACCCCGGTCATGCCGAACTTGCGACATTCTGGACAGGCCTAAAAAACATTTTATAACCATTTTCACCAAAAATTGCAGATATTTTTTTTTCATTTTCACGACACAAAAACAGTGACCCCGGTCATGCCGAACTATCGACATTCTGGACAGGCCTAAAAAACATTTTATAACCATTTTCACAAAAAATTGCAGATATTTTTTTCATTTTCACGACACAAAAACAGTGACATGCCGAACAGTGACCCTGGTCATGCCGAACTAGCGACATTCTGGACAGGCCTAAAAAACCATTTTAAAACTATTTTCACAAAAATTGCAGATTTCTATTTTTGTCACCAAAAACAATGACTCCGATCATGCCGAACTAGCGACATTTTGGACAGGCCTAAAAAAGCATTTTAGAACAATTTTCACAAAAATAGCTCAGATTTTTTTTTTCATTTTTGACACAAAATAGTGACCCCGGTCATGCCGAACTTGCGACATTCTGGACAGGCCTAAAAAAACATTTTATAACCATTTTCACAAAAAATTGCAGATTTCTATTTTTGTCACCAAAAACAATGACTCCGATCATGCCGAACTAGCGACATTTTGGACAGAGCTAAAAAAACATTTTAGAACAATTTTCACAAAAATAGCTCAGATTTTTTTTCTTCATTTTTTGACACAAAAACAGTGACCCCGGTCATGCAGAACTATCGACATTCTGGACAGGCCTAAAAAACATTTTATAACCATTTTCACAAAAAATTGCAGATATTTATTTAGTTATTTTTTTGACACAAAAACAGTGACCCCGGTCATGCCGAACTAGCGACATTCTGGACAGGCCTAAAAAAACATTTTAAAACTATTTTCACAAATAATTGCAGATTTCTATTTTTGTCACCAAAAACAATGACTCTGATCATGCCGAACTAGCGACATTCTGGACAGGCCTAAAAAACATTTTATAACCATTTTCACAAAAAATTGCAGATATTTTTTTTCATTTTCACAACACAAAAACAGTGACCCCGGTCATGCCGAACTAGCGACATTCTGGACAGGCCTAAAAAAGCATTTTAGAACAATTTTCACAAAAATAGCTCAGTTTTTTTTTTTCATTTTTGACACAAAAACAGTGACCCTGGTCATGCCGAACTATCGACATTCTGGACAGGCCTAAAAAACATTTTATAACCATTTTCACAAAAATTGCAGATATTTTTTTTTCATTTTCACGACACAAAAATAGTGACCCCGGTCATGCCGAACTTGCGACATTCTGGACAGGCCTAAAAAACATTTTATAACAATTTTCACCAAAAATTGCAGATATTTTTTTTCATTTTCACGACACAAAAACAGTGACCCCGGTCATGCCGAACTATCGACATTCTGGACAGGCCTAAAAAACATTTTATAACCATTTTCAGAAAAAATTGCAGATATTTTTTTTTCATTTTCACGACACAAAAACAGTGACATGCCGAACAGTGACCCTGGTCATGCCGAACTAGCGACATTCTGGACAGGCCTAAAAAACCATTTTAAAACTATTTTCACAAAAATTGCAGATTTCTATTTTTGTCACCAAAAACAATGACTCCGATCATGCCGAACTAGCGACATTTTGGACAGGCCTAAAAAAGCATTTTAGAACAATTTTCACAAAAATAGCTCAGTTTTTTTTTTCATTTTTTGACACAAAAACAGTGACCCTGGTCATGCCGAACTATCGACATTCTGGACAGGCCTAAAAAACATTTTATAACCATTTTCACAAAAAATTGCAGATATATTTTTTCATTTTCACGACACAAAAATAGTGACCCCGGTCATGCCGAACTATCGACATTGTGGACAGGCCTAAAAAACATTTTATAACCATTTTCACAAAAAATTGCAGATATTTTTTTTCATTTTCACGACACAAAATAGTGACCCCGGTCATGCCGAACTTGCGACATTCTGGACAGGCCTAAAAAAACATTTTATAACCATTTTCACCAAAAATTGCAGATATTTTTTTTCATTTTCACGACACAAAAACAGTGACCCGGTCATGCCGAACTATCGACATTCTGGACAGGCCTAAAAAAACATTTTATAACCATTTTCACAAAAAATTGCAGATATTTTTTTTCATTTTCACGACACAAAAACAGTGACATGCCGAACAGTGACCCTGGTCATGCCGAACTAGCGACATTCTGGACAGGCCTAAAAACCATTTTAAAACTATTTTCACAAAAATTGCAGATTTCTATTTTTGTCACCAAAAACAATGACTCCGATCATGCCGAACTAGCGACATTTTGGACAGGCCTAAAAAAGCATTTTAGAACAATTTTCACAAAAATAGCTCAGATTTTTTTTTCATTTTTGACACAAAAACAGTGACCCCGGTCATGCCGAACTTGCGACATTCTGGACAGGCCTAAAAAACATTTTATAACCATTTTCACAAAAATTGCAGATTTCTATTTTTGTCACCAAAAACAATGACTCCGATCATGCCGAACTAGCGACATTTTGGACAGAGCTAAAAAAACATTTTAGAACAATTTTCACAAAAATAGCTCAGATTTTTTTTCTTCATTTTTGACACAAAAACAGTGACCCCGGTCATGCAGAACTATCGACATTCTGGACAGGCCTAAAAAACATTTTATAACCATTTTCACAAAAATTGCAGATATTTATTTAGTTATTTTTTTGACACAAAAACAGTGACCCCGGTCATGCCGAACTAGCGACATTCTGGACAGGCCTAAAAAAACATTTTAAAACTATTTTCACAAATAATTGCAGATTTCTATTTTTGTCACCAAAAACAATGACTCCGATCATGCCGAACTAGCGACATTTTGGACATGCCTAAAAAAGCATTTTAGAACAATTTTCACAAAAATAGCTCAGATTTTTTTTTCATTTTTTGACACAAAAACAGTGACCCTGGTCATGCCGAACTATCGACATTCTGGACAGGCCTAAAAAAACATTTTATAACCATTTTCACAAAAAATTGCAGATATTTTTTTTTCATTTTCACGACACAAAAATAGTGACCCCGGTCATGCCGAACTTGCGACATTCTGGACAGGCCTAAAAAAACATTTTATAACCATTTTCACAAAAAATTGCAGATTTCTATTTTTGTCACCAAAAACAATGACTCCGATCATGCCGAACTAGCGACATTTTGGACAGAGCTAAAAAAAACATTTTAGAACAATTTTCACAAAAATAGCTCAGATTTTTTTTCTTCATTTTTTGACACAAAAACAGTGACCCCGGTCATGCAGAACTATCGACATTCTGGACAGGCCTAAAAAAACATTTTATAACCATTTTCACAAAAAATTGCAGATATTTATTTAGTTATTTTTTTGACACAAAAACAGTGACCCCGGTCATGCCGAACTAGCGACATTCTGGACAGGCCTAAAAAAACATTTTAAAACTATTTTCACAAATAATTGCAGATTTCTATTTTTGTCACCAAAAACAATGACTCCGATCATGCCGAACTAAGCGACATTTTGGACAGGCCCAAAAAAAACATTTTATAACCATTTTCAGCAAAAATTGCAGATATTTTTTTTCATTTTCACGACACAAAAACAGTGACATGCCGAACAGTGACCCTGGTCATGCCGAACTAGCGACATTCTGGACAGGCCTAAAAAACCATTTTAAAACTATTTTCACAAAAAATTGCAGATTTCTATTTTTGTCACCAAAAACAATGACTCCGATCATGCCGAACTAGCGACATTTTGGACAGGCCCAAAAAAAAACATTTTAGAACCATTTTCACAAAAAAAGCTCAGATTTTTTATTTTTCATTTTTAATTTTTTTTGACACAAAAACAGTGACCCCGGTCATGCCGAACTATCGACATTGTGGACAGGCCTAAAAAAACATTTTATAACCATTTTCACAAAAAATTGCAGATATTTTTTTTTCATTTTCACGACACAAAAACAGTGACATGCCGAACAGTGACCCTGGTCATGCCGAACTAGCGACATTCTGGACAGGCCTAAAAAACCATTTTAAAACTATTTTCACAAAAAATTGCAGATTTCTATTTTTGTCACCAAAAACAATGACTCCGATCATGCCGAACTAGCGACATTTTGGACAGGCCTAAAAAAGCATTTTAGAACAATTTTCACAAAAATAGCTCAGATTTTTTTTTCATTTTTTGACACAAAAACAGTGACCCTGGTCATGCCGAACTATCGACATTCTGGACAGGCCTAAAAAAACATTTTATAACCATTTTCACAAAAATTGCAGATATATTTTTTTCATTTTCACGACACAAAAATAGTGACCCCGGTCATGCCGAACTATCGACATTGTGGACAGGCCTAAAAAAACATTTTATAACCATTTTCACAAAAAATTGCAGATATTTTTTTTTCATTTTCACGACACAAAAATAGTGACCCCGGTCATGCCGAACTTGCGACATTCTGGACAGGCCTAAAAAACATTTTATAACCATTTTCACCAAAAATTGCAGATATTTTTTTTTCATTTTCACGACACAAAAACAGTGACCCCGGTCATGCCGAACTATCGACATTCTGGACAGGCCTAAAAAAACATTTTATAACCATTTTCACAAAAAATTGCAGATATTTTTTTTTCATTTTCACGACACAAAAACAGTGACATGCCGAACAGTGACCCTGGTCATGCCGAACTAGCGACATTCTGGACAGGCCTAAAAAACCATTTTAAAACTATTTTCACAAAGAATTGCAGATTTCTATTTTTGTCACCAAAAACAATGACTCCGATCATGCCGAACTAGCGACATTTTGGACAGGCCTAAAAAAAGCATTTTAGAACAATTTTCACAAAAATAGCTCAGATTTTTTTTTTTCATTTTTTGACACAAAAACAGTGACCCTGGTCATGCCGAACTATCGACATCCTGGACAGGCCTAAAAAAACATTTTATAACCATTTTCACAAAAAATTGCAGATATTTTTTTTTTCATTTTCACGACACAAAAATAGTGACCCCGGTCATGCCGAACTTGCGACATTCTGGACAGGCCTAAAAAAACATTTTATAACCATTTTCACAAAAAATTGCAGATTTCTATTTTTGTCACCAAAAACAATGACTCCGATCATGCCGAACTAGCGACATTTTGGACAGAGCTAAAAAAACATTTTAGAACAATTTTCACAAAAATAGCTCAGATTTTTTTCTTCATTTTTTGACACAAAAACAGTGACCCCGGTCATGCAGAACTATCGACATTCTGGACAGGCCTAAAAAACATTTTATAACCATTTTCACAAAAAATTGCAGATATTTATTTAGTTATTTTTTGACACAAAAACAGTGACCCCGGTCATGCCGAACTAGCGACATTCTGGACAGGCCTAAAAAACATTTTAAAACTATTTTCACAAATAATTGCAGATTTCTATTTTTGTCACCAAAAACAATGACTCTGATCATGCCGAACTAGCGACATTCTGGACAGGCCTAAAAAACATTTTATAACCATTTTCACAAAAAATTGCAGATATTTTTTTTCATTTTCACAACACAAAGACAGTGACCCCGGTCATGCCGAACTAGCGACATTCTGGACAGGCCTAAAAAAGCATTTTAGAACAATTTTCACAAAAATAGCTCAGTTTTTTTTTTCATTTTTGACACAAAAACAGTGACCCTGGTCATGCCGAACTATCGACATTCTGGACAGGCCTAAAAAAACATTTTATAACCATTTTCACAAAAAATTGCAGATATTTTTTTTTTCATTTTCACGACACAAAAATAGTGACCCCGGTCATGCCGAACTTGCGACATTCTGGACAGGCCTAAAAAACATTTTATAACAATTTTCACCAAAAATTGCAGATATTTTTTTCATTTTCACGACACAAAAACAGTGACCCCGGTCATGCCGAACTATCGACATTCTGGACAGGCCTAAAAAACATTTTATAACCATTTTCAGAAAAAATTGCAGATATTTTTTTTTCATTTTCACGACACAAAAACAGTGACATGCCGAACAGTGACCCTGGTCATGCCGAACTAGCGACATTCTGGACAGGCCTAAAAAACCATTTTAAAACTATTTTCACAAAAAATTGCAGATTTCTATTTTTGTCACCAAAAACAATGACTCCGATCATGCCGAACTAGCGACATTTTGGACAGGCCTAAAAAAAGCATTTTAGAACAATTTTCACAAAAATAGCTCAGTTTTTTTTTTTCATTTTTTGACACAAAAACAGTGACCCTGGTCATGCCGAACTATCGACATTCTGGACAGGCCTAAAAAAACATTTTATAACCATTTTCACAAAAAATTGCTGATATTTTTTTTTTCATTTTCACGACACAAAAATAGTGACCCCGGTCATGCCGAACTTGCGACATTCTGGACAGGCCTAAAAAAACATTTTATAACCATTTTCACAAAAAATTGTAGATATTTTTTTTTCATTTTCACGACACAAAAACAGTGACCCCGGTCATGCCGAACTAGCGACATTCTGGACAGGCCTAAAAAACATTTTAAAACTATTTTCACAAAAATTGCAGATTTCTATTTTTGTCACCAAAAACAATGACTCCGATCATGCCGAACTAGCGACATTTTGGACAGGCCCAAAAAAAACATTTTAGAACCATTTTCACAAAAAAGCTCAGATTTTTTATTTTTCATTTTTATTTTTTTTGACACAAAAACAGTGACCCCGGTCATGCCGAACTATCGACATTGTGGACAGGCCTAAAAAAACATTTTATAACCATTTTCACAAAAAATTGCAGATATTTTTTTTTCATTTTCACGACACAAAAATAGTGACCCCGGTCATGCCGAACTTGCGACATTCTGGACAGGCCTAAAAAAACATTTTATAACCATTTTCAGCAAAAATTGCAGATATTTTTTTTTCATTTTCACGACACAAAAACAGTGACATGCCGAACAGTGACCCTGGTCATGCCGAACTAGCGACATTCTGGACAGGCCTAAAAACCATTTTAAAACTATTTTCACAAAAATTGCAGATTTCTATTTTTGTCACCAAAAACAATGACTCCGATCATGCCGAACTAGCGACATTTTGGACAGGCCTAAAAAAGCATTTTAGAACAATTTTCACAAAAATAGCTCCGTTTTTTTTTTTCATTTTTTGACACAAAAACAGTGACCCTGGTCATGCCGAACTATCGACATTCTGGACAGGCCTAAAAAACATTTTATAACCATTTTCACAAAAAATTGCAGATATTTTTTTTTTCATTTTCACGACACAAAAATAGTGACCCCGGTCATGCCGAACTTGCGACATTCTGGACAGGCCTAAAAAAACATTTTATAACCATTTTCACAAAAAATTGTAGATATTTTTTTTTCATTTTCACGACACAAAAACAGTGACCCCGGTCATGCCGAACTAGCGACATTCTGGACAGGCCTAAAAAAACATTTTAAAACTATTTTCACAAAAAATTGCAGATTTCTATTTTTGTCACCAAAAACAATGACTCCGATCATGCCGAACTAGCGACATTTTGGACAGGCCCAAAAAAAAACATTTTAGAACCATTTTCACAAAAAAAGCTCAGATTTTTTATTTTTCATTTTTTATTTTTTTGACACAAAAACAGTGACCCCGGTCATGCCGAACTATCGACATTGTGGACAGGCCTAAAAAACATTTTATAACCATTTTCACAAAAAATTGCAGATATTTTTTTTCATTTTCACGACACAAAAATAGTGACCCCGGTCATGCCGAACTTGCGACATTCTGGACAGGCCTAAAAAAACATTTTATAACCATTTTCAGCAAAAATTGCAGATATTTTTTTCATTTTCACGACACAAAAACAGTGACATGCCGAACAGTGACCCTGGTCATGCCGAACTAGCGACATTCTGGACAGGCCTAAAAAACATTTTAAAACTATTTTCACAAAAATTGCAGATTTCTATTTTTGTCACCAAAAACAATGACTCCGATCATGCCGAACTAGCGACATTTTGGACAGGCCCAAAAAAAACATTTTAGAACCATTTTCACAAAAAAAGCTCAGATTTTTTTTTTCATTTTTTTTTTTGACACAAAAACAGTGACCCCGGTCATGCCGAACTATCGACATTGTGGACAGGCCTAAAAAACATTTTATAACCATTTTCACAAAAAATTGCAGATATTTTTTTTTCATTTTCACGACACAAAAACAGTGACATGCCGAACAGTGACCCTGGTCATGCCGAACTAGCGACATTCTGGACAGGCCTAAAAACCATTTTAAAACTATTTTCACAAAAAATTGCAGATTTCTATTTTTGTCACCAAAAACAATGACTCCGATCATGCCGAACTAGCGACATTTTGGACAGGCCTAAAAAAACATTTTATAACCATTTTCACAAAAAATTGCAGATATTTTTTTTTTCATTTTCACGACACAAAATAGTGACCCCGGTCATGCCGAACTATCGACATTGTGGACAGGCCTAAAAAAACATTTTATAACCATTTTCACCAAAAATTGCAGATATTTTTTTTCATTTTCACGACACAAAAATAGTGACCCCGGTCATGCCGAACTTGCGACATTCTGGACAGGCATAAAAAAACATTTTATAACAATTTTCAGCAAAAATTGCAGATATTTTTTTCATTTTCACGACACAAAAACAGTGACCCCGGTCATGCCGAACTAGCGACATTCTGGACAGGCCTAAAAAACTATTTTAAAACTATTTTCACAAAAAATTGCAGATTTCTATTTTTGTCACCAAAAACAATGACTCCGATCATGCCGAACTAGCGACATTTTGGACATGCCTAAAAAAAGCATTTTAGAACAATTTTCACAAAAATAGCTCAGATTTTTTTTTTTCATTTTTTGACACAAAAACAGTGACCCTGGTCATGCCGAACTATCGACATTCTGGACAGGCCTAAAAAAACATTTTATAACCATTTTCACAAAAAATTGCAGATATTTTTTTTTCATTTTCACGACACAAAAATAGTGACCCCGGTCATGCCGAACTTGCGACATTCTGGACAGGCCTAAAAAAACATTTTATAACCATTTTCACAAAAAATTGCAGATTTCTATTTTTGTCACCAAAAACAATGACTCCGATCATGCCGAACTAGCGACATTTTGGACAGAGCTAAAAAAAACATTTTAGAACAATTTTCACAAAAATAGCTCAGATTTTTTTTTCTTCATTTTTTGACACAAAAACAGTGACCCCGGTCATGCAGAACTATCGACATTCTGGACAGGCCTAAAAAAACATTTTATAACCATTTTCACAAAAAATTGCAGATATTTATTTAGTTATTTTTTTGACACAAAAACAGTGACCCCGGTCATGCCGAACTAGCGACATTCTGGACAGGCCTAAAAAAACATTTTAAAACTATTTTCACAAATAATTGCAGATTTCTATTTTTGTCACCAAAAACAATGACTCCGATCATGCCGAACTAGCGACATTTTGGACAGGCCCAAAAAAAAACATTTTATAACCATTTTCAGCAAAAATTGCAGATATTTTTTTTTCATTTTCACGACACAAAAACAGTGACATGCCGAACAGTGACCCTGGTCATGCCGAACTAGCGACATTCTGGACAGGCCTAAAAAACCATTTTAAAACTATTTTCACAAAAAATTGCAGATTTCTATTTTTGTCACCAAAAACAATGACTCCGATCATGCCGAACTAGCGACATTTTGGACAGGCCCAAAAAAAACATTTTAGAACCATTTTCACAAAAAAAGCTCAGATTTTTTATTTTTCATTTTTAATTTTTTTGACACAAAAACAGTGACCCCGGTCATGCCGAACTATCGACATTGTGGACAGGCCTAAAAAACATTTTATAACCATTTTCACAAAAAATTGCAGATATTTTTTTCATTTTCACGACACAAAAACAGTGACATGCCGAACAGTGACCCTGGTCATGCCGAACTAGCGACATTCTGGACAGGCCTAAAAACCATTTTAAAACTATTTTCACAAAAAATTGCAGATTTCTATTTTTGTCACCAAAAACAATGACTCCGATCATGCCGAACTAGCGACATTTTGGACAGGCCTAAAAAAGCATTTTAGAACAATTTTCACAAAAATAGCTCAGATTTTTTTTTTTCATTTTTGACACAAAAACAGTGACCCTGGTCATGCCGAACTATCGACATTCTGGACAGGCCTAAAAAAACATTTTATAACCATTTTCACAAAAAATTGCAGATATATTTTTTTTCATTTTCACGACACAAAAATAGTGACCCCGGTCATGCCGAACTATCGACATTGTGGACAGGCCTAAAAAAACATTTTATAACCATTTTCACAAAAAATTGCAGATATTTTTTTTCATTTTCACGACACAAAAATAGTGACCCCGGTCATGCCGAACTTGCGACATTCTGGACAGGCCTAAAAAACATTTTATAACCATTTTCACCAAAAATTGCAGATATTTTTTTTCATTTTCACGACACAAAAACAGTGACCCCGGTCATGCCGAACTATCGACATTCTGGACAGGCCTAAAAAACATTTTATAACCATTTTCACAAAAAATTGCAGATATTTTTTTTTCATTTTCACGACACAAAAACAGTGACATGCCGAACAGTGACCCTGGTCATGCCGAACTAGCGACATTCTGGACAGGCCTAAAAAACCATTTTAAAACTATTTTCACAAAAATTGCAGATTTCTATTTTTGTCACCAAAAACAATGACTCCGATCATGCCGAACTAGCGACATTTTGGACAGGCCTAAAAAAGCATTTTAGAACAATTTTCACAAAAATAGCTCAGATTTTTTTTTCATTTTTTGACACAAAAACAGTGACCCTGGTCATGCCGAACTATCGACATTCTGGACAGGCCTAAAAAACATTTTATAACCATTTTCACAAAAAATTGCAGATACTTTTTTTTCATTTTCACGACACAAAAACAGTGACCCCGGTCATGCCGAACTATCGACATTCTGGACAGGCCTAAAAAAACATTTTATAACCATTTTCACAAAAAATTGCAGATATTTTTTTTTCATTTTCACGACACAAAAACAGTGACATGCCGAACAGTGACCCTGGTCATGCCGAACTAGCGACATTCTGGACAGGCCTAAAAAACCATTTTAAAACTATTTTCACAAAAAATTGCAGATTTCTATTTTTGTCACCAAAAACAATGACTCCGATCATGCCGAACTAGCGACATTTTGGACAGGCCTAAAAAAAGCATTTTAGAACAATTTTCACAAAAATAGCTCAGATTTTTTTTTTTCATTTTTTGACACAAAAACAGTGACCCTGGTCATGCCGAACTATCGACATTCTGGACAGGCCTAAAAAAACATTTTATAACCATTTTCACAAAAAATTGCAGATATTTTTTTCATTTTCACAACACAAAAATAGTGACCCCGGTCATGCCGAACTTGCGACATTCTGGACAGGCCTAAAAAACATTTTATAACCATTTTCACAAAAATTGCAGATTTCTATTTTTGTCACCAAAAACAATGACTCCGATCATGCCGAACTAGCGACATTTTGGACAGAGCTAAAAAAACATTTTAGAACAATTTTCACAAAAATAGCTCAGATTTTTTTTCTTCATTTTTTGACACAAAAACAGTGACCCCGGTCATGCAGAACTATCGACATTCTGGACAGGCCTAAAAAAACATTTTATAACCATTTTCACAAAAAATTGCAGATATTTATTTAGTTATTTTTTGACACAAAAACAGTGACCCCGGTCATGCCGAACTAGCGACATTCTGGACAGGCCTAAAAAACATTTTAAAACTATTTTCACAAATAATTGCAGATTTCTATTTTTGTCACCAAAAACAATGACTCTGATCATGCCGAACTAGCGACATTCTGGACAGGCCTAAAAAACATTTTATAACCATTTTCACAAAAAATTGCAGATATTTTTTTCATTTTCACAACACAAAAACAGTGACCCCGGTCATGCCGAACTAGCGACATTCTGGACAGGCCTAAAAAAAACATTTTAAAACTATTTTCACAAATAATTGCAGATTTCTATTTTTGTCACCAAAAACAGTGACCCTGGTCATGCCGAACTATCGACATTCTGGACAGGCCTAAAAAAACATTTTATAACCATTTTCACAAAAAATTACAGATATTTTTTTTTCATTTTCACGACACAAAAATAGTGACCCCGGTCATGCCGAACTTGCGACATTCTGGACAGGCCTAAAAAACATTTTATAACCATTTTCACAAAAAATTGCAGATATTTTTTTTCATTTTCACGACACAAAAACAGTGACCCCGGTCATGCCGAACTAGCGACATTCTGGACAGGCCTAAAAAACATTTTAAAACTATTTTCACAAAAATTGCAGATTTCTATTTTTGTCACCAAAAACAATGACTCCGATCATGCCGAACTAGCGACATTTTGGACAGGCCCAAAAAAAACATTTTAGAACCATTTTCACAAAAAAGCTCAGATTTTTTATTTTTCATTTTTTATTTTTTTGACACAAAAACAGTGACCCCGGTCATGCCGAACTATCGACATTGTGGACAGGCCTAAAAAACATTTTATAACCATTTTCACAAAAAATTGCAGATATTTTTTTCATTTTCACGACACAAAAATAGTGACCCCGGTCATGCCGAACTTGCGACATTCTGGACAGGCCTAAAAAAACATTTTATAACCATTTTCACCAAAAATTGCAGTTATTTTTTTTCATTTTCACGACACAAAAACAGTGACCCCGGTCATGCCGAACTATCGACATTCTGGACAGGCCTAAAAAAACATTTTATAACCATTTTCACAAAAAATTGCAGATATTTTTTTTCATTTTCACGACACAAAAACAGTGACATGCCGAACAGTGACCCTGGTCATGCCGAACTAGCGACATTCTGGACAGGCCTAAAAAACATTTTATAACCATTTTCACAAAAATTGCAGATATATTTTTTTCATTTTCACGACACAAAAATAGTGACCCCGGTCATGCCGAACTATCGACATTGTGGACAGGCCTAAAAAAACATTTTATAACCATTTTCACAAAAATTGCAGATATTTTTTTTCATTTTCACGACACAAAAATAGTGACCCCGGTCATGCCGAACTTGCGACATTCTGGACAGGCCTAAAAAACATTTTATAACCATTTTCACCAAAAATTGCAGATATTTTTTTTCATTTTCACGACACAAAAACAGTGACCCCGGTCATGCCGAACTATCGACATTCTGGACAGGCCTAAAAAACATTTTATAACCATTTTCACAAAAAATTGCAGATATTTTTTTTTCATTTTCACGACACAAAAACAGTGACATGCCGAACAGTGACCCTGGTCATGCCGAACTAGCGACATTCTGGACAGGCCTAAAAAACCATTTTAAAACTATTTTCACAAAAATTGCAGATTTCTATTTTTGTCACCAAAAACAATGACTCCGATCATGCCGAACTATCGACATTCTGGACAGGCCTAAAAAACATTTTAGAACAATTTTCACAAAATAGCTCAGATTTTTTTTTTCATTTTTGACACAAAAACAGTGACCCTGGTCATGCCGAACTATCGACATTCTGGACAGGCCTAAAAAACATTTTATAACCATTTTCACAAAAATTGCAGATATATTTTTTTTCATTTTCACGACACAAAAATAGTGACCCCGGTCATGCCGAACTATCGACATTGTGGACAGGCCTAAAAAAACATTTTATAACCATTTTCACAAAAAATTGCAGATATTTTTTTTTCATTTTCACGACACAAAAATAGTGACCCCGGTCATGCCGAACTTGCGACATTCTGGACAGGCCTAAAAAAACATTTTATAACCATTTTCACCAAAAATTGCAGTTATTTTTTTTTCATTTTCACGACACAAAAACAGTGACCCCGGTCATGCCGAACTATCGACATTCTGGACAGGCCTAAAAAAACATTTTATAACCATTTTCACAAAAAATTGCAGATATTTTTTTTTCATTTTCACGACACAAAAACAGTGACATGCCGAACAGTGACCCTGGTCATGCCGAACTAGCGACATTCTGGACAGGCCTAAAAAAACATTTTATAACCATTTTCACAAAAAATTGCAGATATATTTTTTTCATTTTCACGACACAAAAATAGTGACCCCGGTCATGCCGAACTATCGACATTGTGGACAGGCCTAAAAAAACATTTTATAACCATTTTCACAAAAAATTGCAGATATTTTTTTTTCATTTTCACGACACAAAAATAGTGACCCCGGTCATGCCGAACTTGCGACATTCTGGACAGGCCTAAAAAAACATTTTATAACCATTTTCACCAAAATTGCAGATATTTTTTTTCATTTTCACGACACAAAAACAGTGACCCCGGTCATGCCGAACTATCGACATTCTGGACAGGCCTAAAAAAACATTTTATAACCATTTTCACAAAAATTGCAGATATTTTTTTCATTTTCACGACACAAAAACAGTGACATGCCGAACAGTGACCCTGGTCATGCCGAACTAGCGACATTCTGGACAGGCCTAAAAAACCATTTTAAAACTATTTTCACAAAAAATTGCAGATTTCTATTTTTGTCACCAAAAACAATGACTCCGATCATGCCGAACTAGCGACATTTTGGACAGGCCTAAAAAAAGCATTTTAGAACAATTTTCACAAAAATAGCTCAGATTTTTTTTCTTCATTTTTTGACACAAAAACAGTGGCTCTGGTCATGCCGAACTATCGACATTCTGGACAGGCCTAAAAAAACATTTTATAACCATTTTCACAAAAAATTGCAGATATTTTTTTTTCATTTTCACGACACAAAAATAGTGACCCCGGTCATGCCGAACTTGCGACATTCTGGACAGGCCTAAAAAACATTTTATAACCATTTTCACAAAAATTGCAGATTTCTATTTTTGTCACCAAAAACAATGACTCCGATCATGCCGAACTAAGCGACATTTTGGACAGACCTAAAAAAAACATTTTAGAACAATTTTCACAAAAATAGCTCAGATTTTTTTTTCTTCATTTTTTCACACAAAAACAGTGACCCCGGTCATGCAGAACTATCGACATTCTGGACAGGCCTAAAAAAACATTTTATAACCATTTTCACAAAAAATTGCAGATATTTATTTAGTTATTTTTTGACACAAAAACAGTGACCCCGGTCATGCCGAACTAGCGACATTCTGGACAGGCCTAAAAAAACATTTTAAAACTATTTTCACAAATAATTGCAGATTTCTATTTTTGTCACCAAAAACAATGACTCTGGTCATGCCGAACTAGCGACATTCTGGACAGGCCTAAAAAAACATTTTATAACCATTTTCACAAAAATTGCAGATATATTTTTTTCATTTTCACGACACAAAAATAGTGACCCCGGTCATGCCGAACTATCGACATTGTGGACAGGCCTAAAAAACATTTTATAACCATTTTCACAAAAAATTGCAGATATTTTTTTTCATTTTCACGACACAAAAATAGTGACCCCCGGTCATGCCGAACTTGCGACATTCTGGACAGGCCTAAAAAACATTTTATAACCATTTTCACCAAAAATTGCAGATATTTTTTTTCATTTTCACGACACAAAAACAGTGACCCCGGTCATGCCGAACTATCGACATTCTGGACAGGCCTAAAAAAACATTTTATAACCATTTTCACAAAAAATTGCAGATATTTTTTTTCATTTTCACGACACAAAAACAGTGACATGCCGAACAGTGACCCTGGTCATGCCGAACTAGCGACATTCTGGACAGGCCTAAAAACCATTTTAAAACTATTTTCACAAAAAATTGCAGATTTCTATTTTTGTCACCAAAAACAATGACTCCGATCATGCCGAACTAGCGACATTTTGGACAGGCCTAAAAAAGCATTTTAGAACAATTTTCACAAAAATAGCTCAGATTTTTTTTTTCATTTTTGACACAAAAACAGTGACCCTGGTCATGCCGAACTATCGACATTCTGGACAGGCCTAAAAAAACATTTTATAACCATTTTCACAAAAATTGCAGATACTTTTTTTCATTTTCACGACACAAAAACAGTGACCCCGGTCATGCCGAACTATCGACATTCTGGACAGGCCTAAAAAAACATTTTATAACCATTTTCACAAAAAATTGCAGATATTTTTTTCATTTTCACGACACAAAAACAGTGACATGCCGAACAGTGACCCTGGTCATGCCGAACTAGCGACATTCTGGACAGGCCTAAAAAACCATTTTAAAACTATTTTCACAAAAATTGCAGATTTCTATTTTTGTCACCAAAAACAATGACTCCGATCATGCCGAACTAGCGACATTTTGGACAGGCCTAAAAAAGCATTTTAGAACAATTTTCACAAAAATAGCTCAGATTTTTTTTTTCATTTTTGACACAAAAACAGTGACCCTGGTCATGCCGAACTATCGACATTCTGGACAGGCCTAAAAAACATTTTATAACCATTTTCACAAAAAATTGCAGATATTTTTTTTCATTTTCACAACACAAAAATAGTGACCCCGGTCATGCCGAACTTGCGACATTCTGGACAGGCCTAAAAAAACATTTTATAACCATTTTCACAAAAATTGCAGATTTCTATTTTTGTCACCAAAAACAATGACTCCGATCATGCCGAACTAGCGACATTTTGGACAGAGCTAAAAAAACATTTTAGAACAATTTTCACAAAAATAGCTCAGATTTTTTTTCTTCATTTTTTGACACAAAAACAGTGACCCCGGTCATGCAGAACTATCGACATTCTGGACAGGCCTAAAAAACATTTTATAACCATTTTCACAAAAATTGCAGATATTTATTTAGTTATTTTTTGACACAAAAACAGTGACCCCGGTCATGCCGAACTAGCGACATTCTGGACAGGCCTAAAAAACATTTTAAAACTATTTTCACAAATAATTGCAGATTTCTATTTTTGTCACCAAAAACAATGACTCTGATCATGCCGAACTAGCGACATTCTGGACAGGCCTAAAAAAACATTTTATAACCATTTTCACAAAAAATTGCAGATATTTTTTTTCATTTTCACAACACAAAAACAGTGACCCCGGTCATGCCGAACTAAGCGACATTCTGGACAGGCCTAAAAAAACATTTTAAAACTATTTTCACAAATAATTGCAGATTTCTATTTTTGTCACCAAAAACAGTGACCCTGGTCATGCCGAACTATCGACATTCTGGACAGGCCTAAAAAACATTTTATAACCATTTTCACAAAAAATTGCAGATATTTTTTTTTCATTTTCACGACACAAAAATAGTGACCCCGGTCATGCCGAACTTGCGACATTCTGGACAGGCCTAAAAAACATTTTATAACCATTTTCACAAAAAATTGCAGATATTTTTTTTCATTTTCACGACACAAAAACAGTGACCCCGGTCATGCCGAACTAGCGACATTCTGGACAGGCCTAAAAAACATTTTAAAACTATTTTCACAAAAATTGCAGATTTCTATTTTTGTCACCAAAAACAATGACTCCGATCATGCCGAACTAGCGACATTTTGGACAGGCCCAAAAAAAACATTTTAGAACCATTTTCACAAAAAAGCTCAGATTTTTTATTTTTCATTTTTATTTTTTTGACACAAAAACAGTGACCCCGGTCATGCCGAACTATCGACATTGTGGACAGGCCTAAAAAACATTTTATAACCATTTTCACAAAAAATTGCAGATATTTTTTTTCATTTTCACGACACAAAAATAGTGACCCCGGTCATGCCGAACTTGCGACATTCTGGACAGGCCTAAAAAACATTTTATAACCATTTTCACCAAAAATTGCAGTTATTTTTTTTCATTTTCACGACACAAAAACAGTGACCCCGGTCATGCCGAACTATCGACATTCTGGACAGGCCTAAAAAACATTTTATAACCATTTTCACAAAAAATTGCAGATATTTTTTTTCATTTTCACGACACAAAAACAGTGACATGCCGAACAGTGACCCTGGTCATGCCGAACTAGCGACATTCTGGACAGGCCTAAAAAACATTTTATAACCATTTTCACAAAAAATTGCAGATATATTTTTTTCATTTTCACGACACAAAAATAGTGACCCCGGTCATGCCGAACTATCGACATTGTGGACAGGCCTAAAAAACATTTTATAACCATTTTCACAAAAATTGCAGATATTTTTTTTCATTTTCACGACACAAAAATAGTGACCCCGGTCATGCCGAACTTGCGACATTCTGGACAGGCCTAAAAAAACATTTTATAACCATTTTCACCAAAAATTGCAGATATTTTTTTTTCATTTTCACGACACAAAAACAGTGACCCCGGTCATGCCGAACTATCGACATTCTGGACAGGCCTAAAAAACATTTTATAACCATTTTCACAAAAAATTGCAGATATTTTTTTTTCATTTTCACGACACAAAAACAGTGACATGCCGAACAGTGACCCTGGTCATGCCGAACTAGCGACATTCTGGACAGGCCTAAAAAACCATTTTAAAACTATTTTCATAAAAATTGCAGATTTCTATTTTTGTCACCAAAAACAATGACTCCGATCATGCCGAACTAGCGACATTTTGGACAGGCCTAAAAAAAGCATTTTAGAACAATTTTCACAAAAATAGCTCAGATTTTTTTTTTCATTTTTGACACAAAAACAGTGACCCTGGTCATGCCGAACTATCGACATTCTGGACAGGCCTAAAAAACATTTTATAACCATTTTCACAAAAATTGCAGATATATTTTTTTCATTTTCACGACACAAAAATAGTGACCCCGGTCATGCCGAACTATCGACATTGTGGACAGGCCTAAAAAAACATTTTATAACCATTTTCACAAAAATTGCAGATATTTTTTTTCATTTTCACGACACAAAAATAGTGACCCCGGTCATGCCGAACTTGCGACATTCTGGACAGGCCTAAAAAAACATTTTATAACCATTTTCACCAAAAATTGCAGTTATTTTTTTTTCATTTTCACGACACAAAAACAGTGACCCCGGTCATGCCGAACTATCGAGATTCTGGACAGGCCTAAAAAAACATTTTATAACCATTTTCACAAAAAATTGCAGATATTTTTTTTCATTTTCACGACACAAAAACAGTGACATGCCGAACAGTGACCCTGGTCATGCCGAACTAGCGACATTCTGGACAGGCCTAAAAAAACATTTTATAACCATTTTCACAAAAAATTGCAGATATATTTTTTTTCATTTTCACGACACAAAAATAGTGACCCCGGTCATGCCGAACTATCGACATTGTGGACAGGCCTAAAAAACATTTTATAACCATTTTCACAAAAAATTGCAGATATTTTTTTTCATTTTCACGACACAAAAATAGTGACCCCGGTCATGCCGAACTTGCGACATTCTGGACAGGCCTAAAAAACATTTTATAACCATTTTCACCAAAAATTGCAGATATTTTTTTTCATTTTCACGACACAAAAACAGTGACCCCGGTCATGCCGAACTATCGACATTCTGGACAGGCCTAAAAAACATTTTATAACCATTTTCACAAAAATTGCAGATATTTTTTTTCATTTTCACGACACAAAAACAGTGACATGCCGAACAGTGACCCTGGTTATGCCGAACTAGCGACATTCTGGACAGG
Source organism: Salmo salar (assembly GCF_905237065.1). Taxonomy (NCBI): domain Eukaryota; kingdom Metazoa; phylum Chordata; class Actinopteri; order Salmoniformes; family Salmonidae; genus Salmo; species Salmo salar. The sequence continues at coordinate 35,122 of NW_025548174.1, read as the reverse complement.
CCTAAAAAACCATTTTAAAACTATTTTCACAAAAAATTGCAGATTTCTATTTTTGTCACCAAAAACAATGACTCCGATCATGCCGAACTAGCGACATTTTGGACAGGCCTAAAAAAGCATTTTAGAACAATTTTCACAAAAATAGCTCAGATTTTTTTTTTCTTCATTTTTGACACAAAAACAGTGGCTCTGGTCATGCCGAACTATCGACATTCTGGACAGGCCTAAAAAACATTTTATAACCATTTTCACAAAAAATTGCAGATATTTTTTTTTTCATTTTTTGACACAAAAACAGTGACCCCGGTCATGCAGAACTATCGACATTCTGGACAGGCCTAAAAAAACATTTTATAACCATTTTCACAAAAATTGCAGATATTTATTTAGTTATTTTTTTGACACAAAAACAGTGACCCCGGTCATGCCGAACTAGCGACATTCTGGACAGGCCTAAAAAACATTTTAAAACTATTTTCACAAATAATTGCAGATTTCTATTTTTGTCACCAAAAACAATGACTCTGATCATGCCGAACTAGCGACATTCTGGACAGGCCTAAAAAAACATTTTATAACCATTTTCACAAAAAATTGCAGATATTTTTTTTCATTTTCACAACACAAAAACAGTGACCCCGGTCATGCCGAACTATCGACATTCTGGACAGGCCTAAAAAACATTTTATAACCATTTTCACCAAAAATTGCAGATATTTTTTTTTCATTTTCACGACACAAAAACAGTGACCCCGGTCATGCCGAACTATCGACATTCTGGACAGGCCTAAAAAAACATTTTATAACCATTTTCACAAAAAATTGCAGATATTTTTTTTCATTTTCACGACACAAAAACAGTGACATGCCGAACAGTGACCCTGGTCATGCCGAACTAGCGACATTCTGGACAGGCCTAAAAAACCATTTTAAAACTATTTTCACAAAAAATTGCAGATTTCTATTTTTGTCACCAAAAACAATGACTCCGATCATGCCGAACTAGCGACATTTTGGACAGGCCTAAAAAAAGCATTTTAGAACAATTTTCACAAAAATAGCTCAGATTTTTTTTTCTTCATTTTTGACACAAAAACAGTGGCTCTGGTCATGCCGAACTATCGACATTCTGGACAGGCCTAAAAAAACATTTTATAACCATTTTCACAAAAAATTGCAGATATTTTTTTTTCATTTTCACGACACAAAAATAGTGACCCCGGTCATGCCGAACTTGCGACATTCTGGACAGGCCTAAAAAAACATTTTATAACCATTTTCACAAAAATTGCAGATTTCTATTTTTGTCACCAAAAACAATGACTCCGATCATGCCGAACTAAGCGACATTTTGGACAGACCTAAAAAAACATTTTAGAACAATTTTCACAAAAATAGCTCAGATATTTTTTCTTCATTTTTGACACAAAAACAGTGACCCCGGTCATGCAGAACTATCGACATTCTGGACAGGCCTAAAAAAACATTTTATAACCATTTTCACAAAAAATTGCAGATATTTATTTAGTTATTTTTTTGACACAAAAACAGTGACCCCGGTCATGCCGAACTAAGCGACATTCTGGACAGGCCTAAAAACATTTTAAAACTATTTTCACAAATAATTGCAGATTTCTATTTTTGTCACCAAAAACAATGACTCTGATCATGCCGAACTAGCGACATTCTGGACAGGCCTAAAAAACATTTTATAACCATTTTCACAAAAAATTGCAGATATTTTTTTTCATTTTCACAACACAAAAACAGTGACCCTGGTCATGCCGAACTTGCGACATTCTGGACAGGCCTAAAAAAACATTTTATAACCATTTTCACAAAAATTGCAGATATTTTTTTTCATTTTCACGACACAAAAACAGTGACCCCGGTCATGCCGAACTAAGCGACATTCTGGACAGGCCTAAAAAACATTTAAAAACTATTTTCACAAAAATTACAGATTTCTATTTTTGTCACCAAAAACAATGACTCCGATCATGCCGAACTAGCGACATTTTGGACAGGCCTAAAAAAAAACATTTTAGAACAATTTTCACAAAAATAGATCAGATTTTTTTTTCTTCATTTTTTGACACAAAAACAGTGACCCCGGTCATGCAGAACTATCGACATTCTGGACAGGCCTAAAAAAACATTTTATAACCATTTTCACAAAAAATTGCAGATATTTATTTAGTTATTTTTTGACACAAAAACAGTGACCCCGGTCATGCCGAACTAAGCGACATTCTGGACAGGCCTAAAAAAACATTTTAAAACTATTTTCACAAATAATTGCAGATTTCTATTTTTGTCACCAAAAACAATGACTCTGATCATGCCGAACTAGCGACATTCTGGACAGGCCTAAAAAAACATTTTATAACCATTTTCACAAAAAATTGCAGATATTTTTTTTTCATTTTCACAACACAAAAACAGTGACCCCGGTCATGCCGAACTATCGACATTCTGGACAGGCCTAAAAAAACATTTTATAACCATTTTCACCAAAAATTGCAGATATTTTTTTTTCATTTTCACGACACAAAAACAGTGACCCCGGTCATGCCGAACTATCGACATTCTGGACAGGCCTAAAAAAACATTTTATAACCATTTTCACAAAAAATTGCAGATATTTTTTTTTCATTTTCACGACACAAAAACAGTGACATGCCGAACAGTGACCCTGGTCATGCCGAACTAGCGACATTCTGGACAGGCCTAAAAAACCATTTTAAAACTATTTTCACAAAAATTGCAGATTTCTATTTTTGTCACCAAAAACAATGACTCCGATCATGCCGAACTAGCGACATTTTGGACAGGCCTAAAAAAAGCATTTTAGAACAATTTTCACAAAAATAGCTCAGATTTTTTTTTCTTCATTTTTTGACACAAAAACAGTGGCTCTGGTCATGCCGAACTATCGACATTCTGGACAGGCCTAAAAAAACATTTTATAACCATTTTCACAAAAAATTGCAGATATTTTTTTTTCATTTTCACGACACAAAAATAGTGACCCCGGTCATGCCGAACTTGCGACATTCTGGACAGGCCTAAAAAACATTTTATAACCATTTTCACAAAAAATTGCAGATTTCTATTTTTGTCACCAAAAACAATGACTCCGATCATGCCGAACTAGCGACATTTTGGACAGACCTAAAAAAACATTTTAGAACAATTTTCACAAAAATAGCTCAGATATTTTTTTCTTCATTTTTGACACAAAAACAGTGACCCCGGTCATGCAGAACTATCGACATTCTGGACAGGCCTAAAAAAACATTTTATAACCATTTTCACAAAAAATTGCAGATATTTATTTAGTTATTTTTTGACACAAAAACAGTGACCCCGGTCATGCCGAACTAGCGACATTCTGGACAGGCCTAAAAAAACATTTTAAAACTATTTTCACAAATAATTGCAGATTTCTATTTTTGTCACCAAAAACAATGACTCTGATCATGCCGAACTAGCGACATTCTGGACAGGCCTAAAAAAACATTTTATAACCATTTTCACAAAAAATTGCAGATATTTTTTTTTCATTTTCACAACACAAAAACAGTGACCCTGGTCATGCCGAACTTGCGACATTCTGGACAGGCCTAAAAAAACATTTTATAACCATTTTCACAAAAAATTGCAGATATTTTTTTTCATTTTCACGACACAAAAACAGTGACCCCGGTCATGCCGAACTAGCGACATTCTGGACAGGCCTAAAAAACATTTAAAAACTATTTTCACAAAAATTACAGATTTCTATTTTTGTCACCAAAAACAATGACTCCGATCATGCCGAACTAGCGACATTTTGGACAGGCCTAAAAAAAACATTTTAGAACAATTTTCACAAAAATAGATCAGATTTTTTTCCTTCATTTTTGACACAAAAACAGTGTCAAAAATGCCGAACTAGCGACATTCTGGACAGGCCTAAAAAACATTTTAAAACTATTTTCACAAAAATTCCAGATTTCTATTTTTGTCACCAAAAACAATGACTCCGATCATGCCGAACTAGCGACATTTTGGACAGGCCTAAAAAAAACATTGTAGAACAATTTTCACAAAAATAGCTCAGATTTTTTTTTTCATTTTTTGACACAAAAACAGTGACCCCGGTCATGCCGAACTATCGACATTCTGGACAGGCCTAAAAAAACATTTTATAACCATTTTCACAAAAAATTGCAGATATTTTTTTTTCATTTTCACGACACAAAAACAGTGACCCCGGTCATGCAGAACTATCGACATTCTGGACAGGCCTAAAAAAACATTTTATAACCATTTTCACAAAAAATTGCAGATATTTATTTAGTTATTGTTTTGACACAAAAACAGTGACCCCGGTCATGCCGAACTAGCGACATTCTGGACAGGCCTAAAAAAACATTTTAAAACTATTTTCACAAATAATTGCAGATTTCTATTTTTGTCACCAAAAACAATGACTCTGATCATGCCGAACTAGCGACATTCTGGACAGGCCTAAAAAAACATTTTATAACCATTTTCACAAAAATTGCAGATATTTTTTTTCATTTTCACAACACAAAAACAGTGACCCCGGTCATGCCAAACTAGCGACATTCTGGACAGGCCTAAAAAAAACATTTTAAAACTATTTTCACAAATAATTGCAGATTTCTATTTTTGTCACCAAAAACAGTGACCCTGGTCATGCCGAACTATCGACATTCTGGACAGGCCTAAAAAAACATTTTATAACCATTTTCACAAAAATTGCAGATATTTTTTTTCATTTTCACGACACAAAAACAGTGACCCTGGTCATGCCGAACTTGCGACATTCTGGACAGGCCTAAAAAACATTTTATAACCATTTTCACAAAAAATTGCAGATATTTTTTTTCATTTTCACGACACAAAAACAGTGACCCGGTCATGCCGAACTAGCGACATTCTGGACAGGCATTAAAAAACATTTTAAAACTATTTTCACAAAAATTGCAGATTTCTATTTTTGTCACCAAAAACAATGACTCCGATCATGCCGAACTAGCGACATTTTGGACAGGCCTAAAAAAACATTTTAGAACAATTTTCAAAAAAAAAAAGCTCAGATTTTTTTTTTCCTTCATTTTTGACACAAAAACAGTGTCAAAAAATGCCGAACTAGCGACATTCTGGACAGGCCTAAAAAAACATTTTAAAACTATTTTCACAAAAAATTCCAGATTTCTATTTTTGTCACCAAAAACAATGACTCCGATCATGCCGAACTAGCGACATTTTGGACAGGCCTAAAAAAAACATTGTAGAACAATTTTCACAAAAATAGCTCAGATTTTTTTTTTTCATTTTTTGACACAAAAACAGTGACCCCGGTCATGCCGAACTATCGACATTCTGGACAGGCCTAAAAAAACATTTTATAACCATTTTCACAAAAAATTGCAGATATTTTTTTTCATTTTCACGACACAAAAACAGTGACCCCGGTCATGCAGAACTATCGACATTCTGGACAGGCCTAAAAAACATTTTATAACCATTTTCACAAAAAATTGCAGATATTTATTTAGTTATTTTTTTGACACAAAAACAGTGACCCCGGTCATGCCGAACTAAGCGACATTCTGGACAGGCCTAAAAAACATTTTAAAACTATTTTCACAAATAATTGCAGATTTCTATTTTTGTCACCAAAAACAATGACTCTGATCATGCCGAACTAGCGACATTCTGGACAGGCCTAAAAAACATTTTATAACCATTTTCACAAAAAATTGCAGATATTTTTTTCATTTTCACAACACAAAAACAGTGACCCCGGTCATGCCAAACTAGCGACATTCTGGACAGGCCTAAAAAAACATTTTAAAACTATTTTCACAAATAATTGCAGATTTCTATTTTTGTCACCAAAAACAGTGACCCTGGTCATGCCGAACTATCGACATTCTGGACAGGCCTAAAAAAACATTTTATAACCATTTTCACAAAAAATTGCAGATATTTTTTTTCATTTTCACGACACAAAAACAGTGACCCTGGTCATGCCGAACTTGCGACATTCTGGAAAGGCCTAAAAAACATTTTATAACCATTTTCACAAAAATTGCAGATATTTTTTTCATTTTCACGACAAAAAAACAGTGACCCGGTCATGCCGAACTAGCGACATTCTGGACAGGCATTAAAAAACATTTTAAAACTATTTTCACAAAAAATTGCAGATTTCTATTTTTGTCACCAAAAACAATGACTCCGATCATGCCGAACTAGCGACATTTTGGACAGGCCTAAAAAAAACATTTTAGAACAATTTTCAAAAAAAAAAAAGCTCAGATTTTTTTTCCTTCATTTTTTGACACAAAAACAGTGTCAAAAAATGCCGAACTAGCGACATTCTGGACAGGCCTAAAAAAACATTTTAAAACTATTTTCACAAAAAATTGCAGATTTCTATTTTTGTCACCAAAAACAATGACTCCGATCATGCCAAACTAGCGACATTTTGGACAGGCCTAAAAAAAACATTTTAGAACAATTTTCACAAAAATAGCTCAGATTTTTTTTTCATTTTTTGACACAAAAACAGTGACCCCGGTCATGCCGAACTAGCGACATTCTGGACAGGCCTAAAAAACATTTTAAAACTATTTTCACAAAAATTGCAGATTTCTATTTTTGTCACCAAAAACAGTGACCCCGGTCATGCAGAACTATCGACATTCTGGACAGGCCTAAAAAAACATTTTATAACCATTCTCACAAAAAAATGCAGATATTTTTTTTTCATTTTCACGACACAAAAACAGTGACCCCGGCCGAACTAGCGACATTCTGGACAGGCCTAAAAAAACATTTTAAAACTATTTTCACAAAAAATTGCAGATTTCTATTTTTGTCACCAAAAACAATGACTCCGATCATGCCGAACTAAGCGACATTCTGGACAGGCCTAAAAAACATTTTAAAACTATTTTCACAAAAATTGCAGATTTCTATTTTTTGACACAAAAACAGTGACCCTGGTCATGCCGAACTATCGACATTCTGGACAGGCCTAAAAAAACATTTTATAACCATTTTCACAAAAAATTGCAGATATTTATTTTTTATTTTTTTGACACAAAAACAGTGACCCCGGTCATGCCGAACTAGCGACATTCTGGACAGGCCTAAAAAACATTTTAACCTGTTAGGGCTAGGGGGCAGCATTGACACGGCTGGATAAAAACATACCCGATTTAATCTGGTTACCACTCCTACTCAGTAACTAGAATATGCATATACTTATTACATATGGATAGAAAACACCCTAAATTTTCTAAAACTGTTTGAATGGTGTCTGTGAGTATAACAGAACTCAAATGGCAGGTCAAAACCTGAGAGATTCCTTTACAGGAAGTGGCCTGTCTGACCATTTGTTGAACTTCTTTTCCATCTCTATCATTTACTAAGGATCTCTGCTCTAACGTGACACTTCCCACGTCTTCCATAGGCTCTCAGAGCCCGGGAAAAAACAGAATGTCGTCATTCCAGCCCCAGGCTGAAACACATTATCGCCTTTCTCAAGTGGCCCATCAAGAGACACTAGCTTATGCGCGTGACCCCGACCGCCCCCGCCTTTGGGATTTTTTCCTCTGTTTGCCGAAAAGGAGATTCCCTGTCGGAATATTATCGCTTTTCTACGAGAAAAATGACGTAAAAATTGATTTTAAACAGCGGTTGACATGCTTCGACGTACGGTAATGGAATACTTTGAATTTTATTGTCAGGAATTGCGCCAAGCGCGTGACACTTCTTTACTATTTCGGATAGTGTCTGGAACGCACGAACAAAACGCCGCTATTCGGATATAACGATGGATTATTTTGGACCAAACCAACATTTGTTATTGAAGTAGCTGTCCTGGGTGTGTATTCTGACGAAGACAACAAAAGGTAATGACATTTTTATAATAGTAAATATGATTATGGTGAGTGCTAAACTTGCCGGGTGTCTAAATAGCGAGCCCGTGATGCCTGGGCTATGTACTTAGAATATTGCAAAATGTGCTTTCACCAAAAAGCTATTTTAAAATCGGACATATCGAGTGCATAGAGGAGGTCTGTATCTATAATTCTTAAAATAATTGTTATGCTTTTTGTGAACGTTTATCGTGAGTAATTTAGTAAAATGTTAGCGAATTCCCCGGAAGTTTGCTAGTTCTGAACGTCACATGCTAATGTAAAAAGCTGTTTTTGATATAAATATGAACTTGATTGAACAAAACATGCATGTATTGTATAACATAATGTCCTAGGGTTGTCATCTGATGAAGATCATCAAAGGTGAGTGCTGCATTTAGCTGTCTTCTGGGTTTTGGTGACATTATATGCTGGCTTGAAAAATGGGTGTCTGAGTATTTCTGGCTTGGTACTCTGCTGACATAATCAAATGTTTTGCTTTCGTTGTAAAGCCTTTTTGAAATCGGACAGTGTGGTTAGATTAACGAGAGTCTTATCTTTAAATGGCTGTAAAATAGTCATATGTTTGAGAAATTGAAGTAATAGGATTTTTAAGGTTTTGAAAATCGCGCCACAGGATAGCCGTGGCTGTTACGTAGGTGGGACGAATTCGTCCCGCCTAGCCTAGAGAGGTTAAAACTATTTTCACAAAAATTGCAGATTTCTATTTTTGTCACCAAAAACAATGACTCCGATCATGCCGAACTAGCGACATTTTGGACAGGGCTAAAAAAACATTTTAGAACAATTTTCACAAAAATAGCTCAGATTTTTTTTTTCATTTTTTGACACAAAAACAGTGACCCTGGTCATGCCGAACTATCGACATTCTGGACAGGCCTAAAAAAACATTTTATAACCATTTTCACAAAAAATTGCAGATATTTTTTTCATTTTCACGACACAAAAATAGTGACCCCGGTCATGCCGAACTTGCGACATTCTGGACAGGCCTAAAAAAACATTTTATAACCATTTTCACAAAAAATTGCAGATATTTTTTTTCATTTTCACGACACAAAAACAGTGACCCCGGTCATGCCGAACTAGCGACATTCTGGACAGGCCTAAAAAACATTTTAAAACTATTTTCACAAAAATTGCAGATTTCTATTTTTGTCACCAAAAACAATGACTCCGATCATGCCGAACTAGCGACATTTTGGACAGGGCTAAAAAAAACATTTTAGAACAATTTTCACAAAAATAGCTCAGATTTTTTTTTCATTTTTGACACAAAAACAGTGACCCTGGTCATGCCGAACTATCGACATTCTGGACAGGCCTAAAAAACATTTTATAACCATTTTCACAAAAAATTGCAGATATTTTTTTTTCATTTTCACGACACAAAAATAGTGACCCCGGTCATGCCGAACTTGCGACATTCTGGACAGGCCTAAAAAACATTTTATAACCATTTTCACAAAAATATGCAGATATTTTTTTTCATTTTCACGACACAAAAACAGTGACCCCGGTCATGCCGAACTAAGCGACATTCTGGACAGGCCTAAAAAAACATTTTAAAACCATTTTCACAAAAAATTGCAGATATTTTTTTCATTTTCACGACACAAAAACAGTGACCCCGGTCATGCCGAACTATCGACATTCTGGACAGGCCTAAAAAACATTTTATAACCATTTTCACAAAAATTGCAGATATTTTTTTTTCATTTTCACGACACAAAAACAGTGACCCCGGTCATGCCGAACTAGCGACATTCTGGACAGGCCTAAAAAACATTTTAAAACTATTTTCACAAAAAATTGCAGATTTCTATTTTTGTCACAAAAAACAGTGACCCCGGTCATGCAGAACTATCGACATTCTGGACAGGCCTAAAAAACATTTTATAACCATTCTCACAAAAAAATGCAGATATTTTTTTCATTTTCACGACACAAAAACAGTGACCCCGGCCGAACTAGCGACATTCTGGACAGGCCTAAAAAACATTTTAAAACTATTTTCACAAAAATTGCAGATTTCTATTTTGTCACCAAAAACAATGACTCCGATCATGCCGAACTAGCGACATTTTGGACAGGCCTAAAAAAGCATTTTAGAACAATTTTCACAAAAATAGCTCAGATTTTTTTTTTCATTTTTTGACACAAAAACAGTGACCCTGGTCATGCCGAACTATCGACATTCTGGACAGGCCTAAAAAAACATTTTATAACCATTTTCACAAAAAAGCTCAGATTTTTTATTTTTCACTTTTTTATTTTTTTGACACAAAAACAGTGACCCCGGTCATGCCGAACTAGCGACATTCTGGACAGGCCTAAAAAAACATTTTAAAACTATTTCCACAAAAAATAGCAGTTTCTATTTTTTTCACCAAAAACGATGACTCCGATCATGCCGAACTAGCGACATTTTGGACAGGCCTAAAAAAAACATTTTAGAACCATTTTCACAAAAAAGCTCAGATTTTTTATTTTTCACTTTTTATTTTTTTTGACACAAAAACAGTGACCCCGGTCATGCCGAACTATCGACATTCTGGACAGGCCTAAAAAACATTTTATAACCATTTTCACAAAAATTGCAGTTTCTATTTTTGTCACCAAAAACAATGACTCCGATCATGCCGAACTAGCGACATTTTGGACAGGGCTAAAAAAACATTTTAGAACAATTTTCACAAAAATAGCTCAGATTTTTTTTTTCATTTTTTTGACACAAAAACAGTGACCCCGGTCATGCCGAACTATCGACATTCTGGACAGGCCTAAAAAACATTTTATAACCATTTTCACAAAAAATTGCAGATATTTTTTTTTCATTTTCACGACACAAAAACAGTGACCCCGGTCATGCCGAACTTGCGACATTCTGGACAGGCCTAAAAAACATTTTATAACCATTTTCACAAAAAATTGCAGATATTTTTTTTCATTTTCACGACACAAAAACAGTGACCCCGGTCATGCCGAACTAGCGACATTTTGGACAGGCCTAAAAAAACATTTTAGAACAATTTTCACAAAAATAGCTCAGATTTTTTTCCTTCATTTTTGACACAAAAACAGTGACCCCGGTCATGCCGAACTATCGACATTCTGGACAGGCCTAAAAAAACATTTTATAACCATTTTCACAAAAAATTGCAGATATCTATTTTTGTCACCAAAAACAATGACTCCGATCATGCCGAACTAGCGACATTTTGGACAGGCCTAAAAAAAACATTTTAGAACAATTTTCACAAAAATAGCTCAGATTTTTTTTTTCATTTTTTGACACAAAAACAGTGACCCTGGTCATGCCGAACTATCGACATTCTGGACAGGCCTAAAAAACATTTTATAACCATTTTCACAAAAAATTGCAGATATTTTTTTTCATTTTCACGACACAAAAACAGTGACCCCGGTCATGCCGAACTAGCGACATTCTGGACAGGCCTAAAAAAACATTTTTTAACCATTTTCACAAAAAATTGCAGATATTTATTTAGTTATTTTTTTGACACAAAAACAGTGACCCCGGTCATACCGAACTAGCGACATTCTGGACAGGCCTAAAAAACATTTTAAAACTATTTTCACAAAAATTGCAGATTTCTATTTTTGTCACCAAAAACAATGACTCCGATCATGCCAAACCAGCGACATTTTGGACAGGGCCAAAAAAATTTTTTAGAACAATTTTCACAAAAATAGCTCAGATTTTCTTTTTCATTTTTTGACACAAAAACAGTGACCCCGGTCATGCAGAACTATCGACATTCTGGACAGGCCTAAAAAAACATTTTATAACCATTCTCACAAAAAATGCAGATATTTTTTTTCATTTTCACGACACAAAAACAGTGACCCCGGCCGAACTAGCGACATTCTGGACAGGCCTAAAAAACATTTTAAAACTATTTTCACAAAAAATTGCAGATTTCTATTTTTGTCACCAAAAACAATGACTCCGATCATGCCGAACTAGCGACATTTTGGACAGGCCTAAAAAAACATTTTAGAACAATTTTCACAAAAATAGCTCAGATTTTTTTTTTCATTTTTGACACAAAAACAGTGACCCTGGTCATGCCGAACTATCGACATTCTGGACAGGCCTAAAAAACATTTTATAACCATTTTCACAAAAAATTTCAGATATTTTTTTTTCATTTTCACAACACAAAAACAGTGACCCCGGTCATGCCGAACTAGCGACATTCTGGACAGGCCTAAAAAAACATTTTAAAACTATTTCCACAAAAAATAGCAGTTTCTATTTTTTTCACCAAAAACGATGACTCCGATCATGCCGAACTAGCGACATTTTGGACAGGCCTAAAAAAAAACATTTTAGAACCATTTTCACAAAAAAAGCTCAGATTTTTTATTTTTCACTTTTTTATTTTTTTTGACACAAAAACAGTGACCCCGGTCATGCCGAACTATCGACATTCTGGACAGGCCTAAAAAACATTTTATAACAATTTTCACAAAAAATGGCAGATATTTTTTTTTCATTTTCACGACACAAAAACAGTGACCCCGGTCATGCCGAACTAAGCGACATTCTGGACAGGCCTAAAAAACATTTTAAAACTATTTTCACAAAAATTGCAGATTTCTATTTTTGTCACCAAAAACAATGACTCCGATCATGCCGAACTAGCGACATTTTGGACAGGCCTAAAAAAAACATTTTAGAACAATTTTCACAAAAATAGCTCAGATTTTTTTCCTTCATTTTTTGACACAAAAACAGTGTCATGCCGAACTATCGACATTCTGGACAGGCCTAAAAAACATTTTATAACCATTTTCACAAAAAATTGCAGATATTTATTTTTTATTTTTTGACACAAAAACAGTGACCCCGGTCATGCCGAACTATCGACATTCTGGACAGCCCTAAAAAAACATTTTAAAACTATTTTCACAAAAATTGCAGATATCTATTTTTGTCACCAAAAACAATGACTCCGATCATGCCGAACTAGCGACATTTTGGACAGGCCTAAAAAAACATTTTAGAACAATTTTCACAAAAATAGCTCAGATTTTTTTTTCATTTTTGACACAAAAACAGTGACCCTGGTCATGCCGAACTATCGACATTCTGGACAGGCCTAAAAAACATTTTATAACCATTTTCACAAAAATTGCAGATATTTTTTTTCATTTTCACGACACAAAAACAGTGACCCCGGTCATGCCGAACTAGCGACATTCAGGACAGGCCTAAAAAAACATTTTTTAACCATTTTCACAAAAAATTGCAGATATTTATTTAGTTATTTTTTTGACACAAAAACAGTGACCCCGGTCATACCGAACTAGCGACATTCTGGACAGGCCTAAAAAACATTTAAAAACTATTTTCACAAAAATTGCAGATTTCTATTTTTGTCACCAAAAACAATGACTCCGATCATGCCAAACCAGCGACATTTTGGACAGGGCAAAAAATTTTTTTTGAACAATTTTCACAAAAATAGCTCAGATTTTCTTTTTTCATTTTTTGACACAAAAACAGTGACCCCGGTCATGCAGAACTATCGACATTCTGGACAGGCCTAAAAAAACATTTTATAACCATTCTCACAAAAAATGCAGATATTTTTTTTTCATTTTCACGACACAAAAACAGTGACCCCGGCCGAACTAGCGACATTCTGGACAGGCCTAAAAAACATTTTAAAACTATTTTCACAAAAATTGCAGATTTCTATTTTTGTCACCAAAAACAATGACTCCGATCATGCCGAACTAGCGACATTTTGGACAGGCCTAAAAAACATTTTAAAACTATTTCCACAAAAAATAGCAGTTTCTATTTTTTTCACCAAAAACGATGACTCCGATCATGCCGAACTAGCGACATTTTGGACAGGCCTAAAAAAAAACATTTTAGAACCATTTTCACAAAAAAAGCTCAGATTTTTTATTTTTCACTTTTTTATTTTTTTTGACACAAAAACAGTGACCCCGGTCATGCCGAACTATCGACATTCTGGACAGGCCTAAAAAAACATTTTATAACCATTTTCACAAAAAATTGCAGATATTTTTTTTTCATTTTTACAACACAAAAACAGTGACCCCGGTCATGCCGAACTAGCGACATTCTGGACAGGCCTAAAAAAACATTTTAAAACCATTTCCACAAAAAATTGCAGTTTCTATTTTTGTCACCAAAAACAATGACTCCGATCATGCCGAACTAAGCGACATTTTGGACAGGGCTAAAAAAACATTTTAGAACAATTTTCACAAAAATAGCTCAGATTTTTTTTTTCATTTTTTTGACACAAAAACAGTGACCCCGGTCATGCCGAACTATCGACATTCTGGACAGGCCTAAAAAAACATTTTATAACCATTTTCACAAAAAATTGCAGATATTTTTTTTTCATTTTCACGACACAAAAACAGTGACCCCGGTCATGCCGAACTAGCGACATTCTGGACAGGCCTAAAAAAACATTTTAAAACTATTTCCACAAAAAATAGCAGTTTCTATTTTTTTCACCAAAAACGATGACTCCGATCATGCCGAACTAGCGACATTTTGGACAGGCCTAAAAAAAACATTTTAGAACCATTTTCACAAAAAAAGCTCAGATTTTTTATTTTTCACTTTTTTATTTTTTTTGACACAAAAACAGTGACCCCGGTCATGCCGAACTATCGACATTCTGGACAGGCCTAAAAAAACATTTTATAACCATTTTCACAAAAAATTGCAGATATTTTTTTTTCATTTTTACAACACAAAAACAGTGACCCCGGTCATGCCGAACTAGCGACATTCTGGACAGGCCTAAAAAAACATTTTAAAACCATTTCCACAAAAAATTGCAGTTTCTATTTTTGTCACCAAAAACAATGACTCCGATCATGCCGAACTAGCGACATTTTGGACAGGGCTAAAAAAAACATTTTAGAACAATTTTCACAAAAATAGCTCAGATTTTTTTTTTCATTTTTTGACACAAAAACAGTGACCCCGGTCATGCCGAACTATCGACATTCTGGACAGGCCTAAAAAACATTTTATAACCATTTTCACAAAAAATTGCAGATATTTTTTTTCATTTTCACGACACAAAAACAGTGACCCCGGTCATGCCGAACTTGCGACATTCTGGACAGGCCTAAAAAACATTTTATAACCATTTTCACAAAAATTGCAGATATTTTTTTTCATTTTCACGACACAAAAACAGTGACATGCCGAACAGTGACCCCGGTCATGCCGAACTTGCGACATTCTGGACAGGCCTAAAAAACATTTTAAAACTATTTCCACAAAAAATAGCAGTTTCTATTTTTTTCACCAAAAACGATGACTCCGATCATGCCGAACTAGCGACATTTTGGACAGGCCTAAAAAAAAACATTTTAGAACCATTTTCACAAAAAAAGCTCAGATTTTTTATTTTTCACTTTTTTATTTTTTTTGACACAAAAACATGCCGAACTACATGCCGAAAAACATTTTAGAACAATTTTCACAAAAATAGCTCAGATTTTTTTTTTTCATTTTTTTGACACAAAAACAGTGACCCCGGTCATGCCGAACTTGCGACATTCTGGACAGGCCTAAAAAAACATTTTATAACCATTTTCACAAAAAATTGCAGATATTTTTTTTTCATTTTCACGACACAAAAACAGTGACCCCGGTCATGCCGAACTAGCGACATTTTGGACAGGCCTAAAAAAAACATTTTAGAACAATTTTCACAAAAATAGCTCAGATTTTTTTCCTTCATTTTTGACACAAAAACAGTGACCCCGGTCATGCCGAACTATCGACATTCTGGACAGGCCTAAAAAAACATTTTATAACCATTTTCACAAAAATTGCAGATATCTATTTTTGTCACCAAAAACAATGACTCCGATCATGCCGAACTAGCGACATTTTGGACAGGCCTAAAAAACATTTTAGAACAATTTTCACAAAAATAGCTCAGATTTTTTTTTTCATTTTTGACACAAAAACAGTGACCCTGGTCATGCCGAACTATCGACATTCTGGACAGGCCTAAAAAACATTTTATAACCATTTTCACAAAAAATTGCAGATATTTTTTTTTCATTTTCACGACACAAAAACAGTGACCCCGGTCATGCCGAACTAGCGACATTCTGGACAGGCCTAAAAAAACATTTTTTAACCATTTTCACAAAAAATTGCAGATATTTATTTAGTTATTTTTTTGACACAAAAACAGTGACCCCGGTCATACCGAACTAGCGACATTCTGGACAGGCCTAAAAAAACATTTTAAAACTATTTTCACAAAAATTGCAGATTTCTATTTTTGTCACCAAAAACAATGACTCCGATCATGCCAAACCAGCGACATTTTGGACAGGGCCAAAAAATTTTTTTAGAACAATTTTCACAAAAATAGCTCAGATTTTCTTTTTCATTTTTTGACACAAAAACAGTGACCCCGGTCATGCAGAACTATCGACATTCTGGACAGGCCTAAAAAAACATTTTATAACCATTCTCACAAAAAATGCAGATATTTTTTTTCATTTTCACGACACAAAACAGTGACCCCGGCCGAACTAGCGACATTCTGGACAGGCCTAAAAAAACATTTTAAAACTATTTTCACAAAAATTGCAGATTTCTATTTTGTCACCAAAAACAATGACTCCGATCATGCCGAACTAGCGACATTTTGGACAGGCCTAAAAAAACATTTTAGAACAATTTTCACAAAAATAGCTCAGATTTTTTTTTTTCATTTTTTGACACAAAAACAGTGACCCTGGTCATGCCGAACTATCGACATTCTGGACAGGCCTAAAAAAACATTTTATAACCATTTTCACAAAAAATTTCAGATATTTTTTTTTCATTTTCACAACACAAAAACAGTGACCCCGGTCATGCCGAACTAGCGACATTCTGGACAGGCCTAAAAAAACATTTTAAAACTATTTCCACAAAATAGCAGTTTCTATTTTTTTCACCAAAAACGATGACTCCGATCATGCCGAACTAGCGACATTTTGGACAGGCCTAAAAAAAAACATTTTAGAACCATTTTCACAAAAAAAGCTCAGATTTTTTATTTTTCACTTTTTTATTTTTTTTGACACAAAAACAGTGACCCCGGTCATGCCGAACTATCGACATTCTGGACAGGCCTAAAAAACATTTTATAACAATTTTCACAAAAAATGGCAGATATTTTTTTTTCATTTTCACGACACAAAAACAGTGACCCGGTCATGCCGAACTAGCGACATTCTGGACAGGCCTAAAAACATTTTAAAACTATTTTCACAAAAAATTGCAGATTTCTATTTTTGTCACCAAAAACAATGACTCCGATCATGCCGAACTAGCGACATTTTGGACAGGCCTAAAAAAACATTTTAGAACAATTTTCACAAAAATAGCTCAGATTTTTTTCCTTCATTTTTGACACAAAAACAGTGTCATGCCGAACTATCGACATTCTGGACAGGCCTAAAAAAACATTTTATAACCATTTTCACAAAAATTGCAGATATTTATTTTTTATTTTTTGACACAAAAACAGTGACCCCGGTCATGCCGAACTATCGACATTCTGGACAGCCCTAAAAAAACATTTTAAAACTATTTTCACAAAAATTGCAGATATCTATTTTTGTCACCAAAAACAATGACTCCGATCATGCCGAACTAGCGACATTTTGGACAGGCCTAAAAAAACATTTTAGAACAATTTTCACAAAAATAGCTCAGATTTTTTTTTCATTTTTTGACACAAAAACAGTGACCCTGGTCATGCCGAACTATCGACATTCTGGACAGGCCTAAAAAACATTTTATAACCATTTTCACAAAAATTGCAGATATTTTTTTTCATTTTCACGACACAAAAACAGTGACCCCGGTCATGCCGAACTAGCGACATTCAGGACAGGCCTAAAAAAACATTTTTTAACCATTTTCACAAAAAATTGCAGATATTTATTTAGTTATTTTTTTGACACAAAAACAGTGACCCCGGGTCATACCGAACTAGCGACATTCTGGACAGGCCTAAAAAACATTTAAAAACTATTTTCACAAAAATTGCAGATTTCTATTTTTGTCACCAAAAACAATGACTCCGATCATGCCAAACCAGCGACATTTTGGACAGGGCAAAAAAAATTTTTTTGAACAATTTTCACAAAAATAGCTCAGATTTTCTTTTTTCATTTTTTGACACAAAAACAGTGACCCCGGTCATGCAGAACTATCGACATTCTGGACAGGCCTAAAAAAACATTTTATAACCATTCTCACAAAAAAATGCAGATATTTTTTTTTCATTTTCACGACACAAAAACAGTGACCCCGGCCGAACTAGCGACATTCTGGACAGGCCTAAAAAAACATTTTAAAACTATTTTCACAAAAAATTGCAGATTTCTATTTTTGTCACCAAAAACAATGACTCCGATCATGCCGAACTAGCGACATTTTGGACAGGCCTAAAAAAAGCATTTTAGAACAATTTTCACAAAAATAGCTCAGATTTTTTTTTTTCATTTTTTGACACAAAAACAGTGACCCTGGTCATGCCGAACTATCGACATTCTGGACAGGCCTAAAAAAACATTTTATAACCATTTTCACAAAAAATTTCAGATATTTTTTTTTCATTTTCACAACACAAAAACAGTGACCCCGGTCATGCCGAACTAGCGACATTCTGGACAGGCCTAAAAAAACATTTTAAAACTATTTCCACAAAAATAGCAGTTTCTATTTTTTTCACCAAAAACGATGACTCCGATCATGCCGAACTAGCGACATTTTGGACAGGCCTAAAAAAAACATTTTAGAACCATTTTCACAAAAAAGCTCAGATTTTTTTATTTTTCACTTTTTTATTTTTTTGACACAAAAACAGTGACCCCGGTCATGCCGAACTATCGACATTCTGGACAGGCCTAAAAAAACATTTTATAACCATTTTCACAAAAATTGCAGATATTTTTTTTCATTTTTACAACACAAAAACAGTGACCCCGGTCATGCCGAACTAGCGACATTCTGGACAGGCCTAAAAAACATTTTAAAACCATTTCCACAAAAATTGCAGTTTCTATTTTTGTCACCAAAAACAATGACTCCGATCATGCCGAACTAGCGACATTTTGGACAGGGCTAAAAAAACATTTTAGAACAATTTTCACAAAAATAGCTCAGATTTTTTTTTTCATTTTTTTGACACAAAAACAGTGACCCCGGTCATGCCGAACTATCGACATTCTGGACAGGCCTAAAAAAACATTTTATAACCATTTTCACAAAAAATTGCAGATATTTTTTTTTCATTTTCACGACACAAAAACAGTGACCCCGGTCATGCCGAACTTGCGACATTCTGGACAGGCCTAAAAAAACATTTTATAACCATTTTCACAAAAAATTGCAGATATTTTTTTTTCATTTTCACGACACAAAAACAGTGACCCCGGTCATGCCGAACTAGCGACATTTTGGACAGGCCTAAAAAAAACATTTTAGAACAATTTTCACAAAAATAGCTCAGATTTTTTTCCTTCATTTTTTGACACAAAAACAGTGACCCCGGTCATGCCGAACTATCGACATTCTGGACAGGCCTAAAAAAACATTTTATAACCATTTTCACAAAAAATTGCAGATATCTATTTTTGTCACCAAAAACAATGACTCCGATCATGCCGAAGTAGCGACATTTTGGACAGGCCTAAAAAAACATTTTAGAACAATTTTCACAAAAATAGCTCAGATTTTTTTTTTCATTTTTTGACACAAAAACAGTGACCCTGGTCATGCCGAACTATCGACATTCTGGACAGGCCTAAAAAACATTTTATAACCATTTTCACAAAAAATTGCAGATATTTTTTTTCATTTTCACGACACAAAAACAGTGACCCCGGTCATGCCGAACTAGCGACATTCTGGACAGGCCTAAAAAACATTTTTTAACCATTTTCACAAAAAATTGCAGATATTTATTTAGTTATTTTTTTGACACAAAAACAGTGACCCCGGTCATACCGAACTAGCGACATTCTGGACAGGCCTAAAAAACATTTTAAAACTATTTTCACAAAAATTGCAGATTTCTATTTTTGTCACCAAAAACAAT
>NW_025548174.1:5000-10000 GCF_905237065.1 Salmo salar | reverse complement strand
ACACACACACACACACACACACACACACACACACACACACACCGACACACACACACACACACACCGACAACACACACACACACACACACACACACACACACACACACACCGACAACACACACACACACACACCGACAACACACACACACACACACCGACAACACACACACACACACCGACAACACACACACACACACCGACAACACACACACACACACACACAGCAACACACACACACACACCGACAACACACACACACACACCGACAACACACACACACACACCGACAACACAGACACACACACACACCGACAACACACACACACACACACCGACAACACACACACACACACACCGACAACACACACACACACACGACACACACACACACACACACACCGACAACACACACACACACACGACAACACACACACACACACACACACACACACACACACCGACAACACACACACACACACACACCGACAACACACACACACACACACACACACCGACAACACACACACACACACGACAACACACACACACACACCGACAACACACACACACCACAACACACACACACACACACACACACACACCACAACACACACACACACACACACCGACAACACACACACACACACACACACACACACACACACACACACACACACACCGACAACACACACACACACACCGACAACACACACACACACACACACAACACACACACACACCACACACACACACACACCGACAACACACACACACACACACACACACACACACACACACACACCGACAACACACACACACACACCGACAACACACACACACACACACACCACACACACACACACACCGACAACACACACACACACCGACAACACACACACACACACACCGACAACACACACACACACACACACCGACAACACACACACACACACACCGACAACACACACACACACACCGGACAACACACACACACCGACAACACACACACACACACACACCGACAACACACACACACACGACACACACACACACACAGACAACACACACACACACCGACAACACACACACACACACACCGACAACACACACACACACACCGACACCACACACACACACACCCAACCACACACACACACACACACACCGACAACACACACACACACCGACAACACACACACACACACACACCGACAACACACACACACACACACCGACAACACACACACACACACACACACACACCGACAACACACACACACACACCGACAACACACACACACACACCGACAACACACACACACACACACACACACACACACACACACACACACCGACAACACACACACACACGACAACACACACACACACACACCGACAACACACACACACACACACGACAACACACACACACACACACACACACCGACAACACACACACACACACACCGACAACACACACACACACACACCGACAACACACACACACCGACAACACACACACACACACCGACACACACACACACACACACACACACCGACAACACACACACACACACCGACAACACACACACACACACACCGACAACACACACACACACACCACAACACACACACACACACACCACAACACACACACACACACACCGACAACACACACACACACACCGACAACACACACACACACACCGACAACACACACACACACACACACACACACACACACACACACCGACAACACACACACACACACACCGACAACACACACACACACACCGACAACACACACACACACACACACCGACAACACACACACACACACACCGACAACACACACACACACACCGACAACACACACACACACACCGACAACACACACACACACACACACCGACAACACACACACACACACACACACACACACACACAGACACACACACACACACCGACAACACACACACACACACACACACACACACACACACACACACACACACACCGACAACACACACACACACACCGACAACACACACACACACACCCGACAACACACACACACCGACAACACACACACACACGACAACACACACACACACACACCGGACAACACACACACACACACACACCGACAACACACACACACACACACACACACACACACACACACACACACACACACCGACAACACACACACACACACACCGACAACACACACACACACACACACCGACAACACACACACACACACACCGACACACACACACACACACACACACACACACACAACACACACACACACACCGACACACACACACACCGACAACACACACACACACACCGACAACACACACACACACACACACCGACAACACACACACACACCGACAACACACACACACACACCCGACAACACACACACACACACCGACAACACACACACACACACACCGACAACACACACACACACACACCGACAACACACACACACACACCGACAACACACACACACACGACACACACACACACACACACACCGACAACACACACACACACACCGACAACACACACACACACACAACACACACACACACCGACACACACACACACACACACACACACCGACAACACACACACACACCGACAACACACACACACACACACACACACCGACAACACACACACACACACCGACAACACACACACACACACCGACAACACACACACACCGACAACACACACACACACACACACACACACACACACACACCGACAACACACACACACACACACACCGACAACACACACACACACACACACACACACACACACACACACACACACACACACCGACAACACACACACACACACACCGACAACACACACACACACACACCGACAACACACACACACACACACACCACACACACACACACCGACAACACACCGACAACACACACACACACACCGACAACACACACACACACACACACACACACACACACCGACAACACACACACACACACACACCGACAACACACACACACACCGACAACACACACACACACACCGACAACACACACACACACACACAGACAAACACACACACACACCGACAACACACACACACACACACCGACAACACACACACACACACCCACACACACACACACACACACACACACACACACCGACAACACACACACACACACACCGACAACACACACACACACACCCCACACACACACACACCCCACACACACACCACACACACACACACACACACACACACACACACACACACACACACACACACACACACCGACAACACACACACACACCGACAACACACACACACACACACACACACACACACACCGACAACACACACACACACACCGACAACACACACACACACACACACACACACACCGACAACACACACACACACACCCGACAACACACACACACACACACCGACAACACACACACACACACACAACACACACACACACACACACCGGACAACACACACACACCACAACACACACACACACCGACAACACACACACACACCGACAACACACACACACACACACACACACAGCACACACACACACACACACCGACAACACACACACACACACACACGACAACACACACACACACCCGACAACACACACACACACACACCGACAACACACACACACACACACCGACAACACACACACACACACCGACAACACACACACACACACACCGACAACACACACACACACACCGACAACACACACACACACCGACAACACACACACACAGACACACACACACACACACACCGACACACACACACACACACACACCGACAACACACACACACACACACCGACAACACACACACACACACACACACACACACCGACAACACACACACACACACCGACAACACACACACACACCACAACCACCGACAACACACACACACACACACACACACACACACACACACACCGACAACACACACACACACACACACACACACCGACAAACACACACACACACACACCGACAACACACACACACACACCGACAACACACACACACACACACCGACAACACACACACACACCGACAACACACACACACACACACCGACAACACACACACACACACACACACCGACAACACACACACACACACACCGACAACACACACACACACACACACCCACACACACACACACACCGACAACACACCCACACACACACACACACACCGACAACACACACACACACGACACACACACACACACACACACACCGACAACACACACACACACACCGACAACACACACACACACACACCGACAACACACACACACACACACACCGACAACACACACACACACCGACAACACACACACACACACACACACACACACACACCGACAACACACACACACACACACCGACAACACACACACACACACACACACGACAACACACACACACACACACCGACAACACACACACACACACCGACACACACACACACACACGGCAACACACACACACACCGACAACACACACACACACACACACCGACAACACACACACACACACCGACAACACACACACACACACACCGACAACACACACACACACACACGACAACACACACACACACACCGACAACACACACACACACACACCCGACAACACACCACACACCGACAACACACACACACACACCGACAACACACACACACACACACACACACACACACAACACACACACACACACCGACAACACACACACACACACACCGACAACACACACACACACACCGACAACACACACACACACACACACCGACAACACACACACACACACACAACAACACACACACACACACACCGACAACACACACACACACGACAACACACACACACACACACACCGACAACACACACACACACACACCG
>NW_025548173.1:0-94401 GCF_905237065.1 Salmo salar | reverse complement strand
GGCTGGTGACATCTAGTGGAAGCAATAGGAAGTGCCAAAATATTCCTAAACCCCTGTGTTTTTTCAATGGGAGAGGTTTAAAGTCAATACAACACATCAGGTATCCACTTCCTGTCAGAAAATGTCTCAGGGTTTTGCCTGCCAAATGAGTTCTGTTATACTCACAGACACCATTCAAACAGTTTTGGAAACTTTAGAGTGTTTTCTATCCATATATAATAAGTATATGCATATTCTAGTTACTGGGTAGGATTAGTAACCAGATTAAATCGGGTTACATTTTTTTATCCAGACGTGCAAATGCTGCCCCTAGACCCAACAGGTTAAACAGTACAGCAAAATGGTACTTACAGAGTGACCTTGTTTTTGAGAAACTGTTTATTTCTTTATTACATCATTGCAACTTGCTGAAAAGTGTCAACAGTGTTCTTATCATCCTGATTAAGCAGTTCAACAAACATGGTACTTACAGAGTGACCTTGTTTTTGAGAAACTGTTTATTTCTGTATTACATGATTGCAACTTGCTGAAAAGTGTCAACAGTGTTCCTATCATCCTGATTAAGCAATACATCAAAAATGTTTCTTACAGAGTGCATCAAACATGATTTAGACCTTGTTTGTGAAAAACTATTTATTTCTGTATTTCATGATTGCAACTTGCTGAAAGTTTCAACAATGTTCCTTTCATCGAGCTTAAACAGTACAGCAAAATGGTACTTACAGAGTGACTCAAACATGACTTAGACCTTGTTTTTGAAAAACTGTTTATTTCTGTATTTCATGATTGCAACTTGCTGAAAAGTGTCAACAGTGTTCTTATCATCCTGATTAAGCAGTTCAACAAACATGGTACTTACAGAGGGACCTTGTTTTTGAGAAAATGTTTATTTCTGTATTACATGATTGCAACTTGCTGAAAAGTGTTAACAGGGTTCCTTTCATCGAGTTTAAACAGTACAGCAAAATGGTACTTACAGAGTGACCTTGTTTTTGAGAAACTGTTTATTTCTGTATTACATAATCGCAACTTGCTGAAAAGTGTCAACAGTGTTCTTATCATCCTGATTAACCTCTTGGGGCTAGGTGGGACGCTAAGCGTGCCACCCGTGGTGCACTCCATCAACAGCAGGTGCATTTCAAGAGCGGCAAATTTGAATCCAAATAAATGTCAAAATTCAAATTTTTCAAAAATACAACTATGTTACACCATTTGAAAGATAAACATCTCCTTAATCTAACCACGTTTTACGATTTCAAAAAGGTTTTACGGCGAAAGCATAAATTTAGAGTATGTTAGGACAGTACATTTACAAGAGTTGTGTGTAATGTTTTGTCAAGTCAAAGACAGGGTCACCAAAACCATAAAACCAGCTAAAATGATACACTAACCTTTTACAATCTCCATCAGATGACACTCCTAGGACATTATGTTAGACAATGCATGCATTTTTAGTTCTATCAAGTTGATATTTATATCCAAAAACAGCGTTTTACTATGGCATTGATGTTGAGGAAATCGTTTCCCTCCAATAACCGGCAGTCAAGTCAGCGTCACAAATTAAATAATTAAAATTAGAAAACATTGGTAAAATATTATATTGTCATTTAAAGAATTATAGATTTACATCTTTTGAACGCAATCAACTTGCCAGATTTAAAAATAACCTTACTGGGAAATCACACTTTGCAATAATCTGAGCACTGCGCCCAGAAAAATACGCGTTGCGATACAGACTAGACGTCATGTTGGGGAGATCTAAAATCGAAAATACTATGTAAATAATCCATTACCTTTGATTCTCTTCATCAGATGTCACTTCCAGGTATCACAGGTCCATAACGAATGTAGTTTTGTTCAAAAAAGCTCATCATTTATGTCCAAAAATCTCCGTCTCGTTAGCACATGATGTAAGCCAGCCGGACTTCTCGTCATGAACGAGGGGAAAAATATATTTCCGTTCGTTCAAACATGTCAAACGTTGTATAGCATAAATCATTAGGGCCTTTTTAACCAGAACATGAATAATATTCAAGGTGGACGAATGCATACTCTTTTTATAACGTATTGGAACGAGGGTACCCAACATGAAGTAGCGCGCCAGGTGTCTAATGGGACATCACCGTTCCATGGCTCTTGTTCGGTCAGATCTCCCTCCAGAAGAATCAAAACACTTTGTAAAGGCTGGTGACATCTAGTGGAAGCAATAGGAAGTGCCAAAATATTCCTAAACCCCTGTGTTTTTCAATGGGATAGGTTTAAAGTCAATACAACACATCAGGTATCCACTTCCTGTCAGAAAATGTCTCAGGGTTTTGCCTGCCAAATGAGTTCTGTTATACTCACAGACACCATTCAAACAGTTTTGGAAACTTTAGAGTGTTTTCTATCCATATATAATAAGTATATGCATATTCTAGTTACTGGGTAGGATTAGTAACCAGATTAAATCGGGTACATTTTTTTTATCCAGACGTGCAAATGCTGCCCCCTAGACCCAACAGGTTAAGTAGTTCAACAAACATGGTACTTACAGAGTGACCTTGTTTTTGAGAAACTGTTTATTTCTGTATTACATGATTGCAACTTGCTGAAAAGTGTCAACAGTGTTCCTATCATCCTGATTAAGCAATACAGCAAAAATGGTTCTTACAGAGTGCATCAAACATGATTTAGACCTTGTTTGTGAAAAACTATTTATTTCTGTATTTCATGATTGCAACTTGCTGAAAAGTTTCAACAATGTTCCTTTCATCGAGTTTAAACAGTACACCAAAATGGTACTTACAGAGTGACTCAAACATGACTTAGACCTTGTTTTTGAAAAACTCTTTATTTCTGTATTTCATGATTGCAACTTGCTGAAAAGTGTTAACAGGGTTCCTTTCATTGAGTTTAAACAGTACAGCAAAATGGTACTTACATAGTGACCTTGTTTTTGAGAAACTGTTTATTTCTTTATTACATCATTGCAACTTGCTGAAAAGTGTCAACAGTGTTCTTATCATCCTGATTAAGCAGTTCAACAAACATGGTACTTACAGAGTGACCTTGTTTTTGAGAAACTGTTTATTTCTGTATTACATGATTGCAACTTGCTGAAAAGTGTCAACAGTGTTCCTATCATCCTGATTAAGCAATACAGCAAAAATGGTTCTTACAGAGTGCATCAAACATGATTTAGACCTTGTTTGTGAAAAACTATTTATTTCTGTATTTCATGATTGCAACTTGCTGAAAAGTGTTAACAGTGTTCCTTTCATCGAGTTTAAACAGTACAGCAAAATGGTACTTACAGAGTGACCTTGTTTTTGAGAAACTGTTTATTTCTGTATTACATCATTGCAACTTTCTGAAAAGTGTCAACAGTGTTCTTATTATCCTGATTAAGCAGTTCAACAAACATTGTACTTACAGAGTGACCTTGTTTTTGAGAAACTGTTTATTTCTGTATTACATGATTGCAACTTGCTGAAAAGTGTCAACAATGTTCCTTTCATCGAGCTTAAACAGTACAGCAAAATGGTACTTACAGAGTGACTCAAACATGACTTAGACCTTGTTTTTGAAAAACTCTTTATTTCTGTATTTCATGATTGCAACTTGCTGAAAAGTGTCAACAGTGTTCCTATCATCCTGATTAAGCAATACAGCAAAAATGGTTCTTACAGAGTGCATCAAACATGATTTAGACCTTGTTTGTGAAAAACTATTTATTTCTGTATTTCATGATTGCAACTTGCTGAAAAGTGTCAACAATGTTCCTTTCATCGAGTTTAAACAGTACAGCAAAATGGTACTTACAGAGTGACTCAAACATGACTTAGACCTTGTTTTTGAAAAACTCTTTATTTCTGTATTTCATGATTGCAACTTGCTGAAAAGTGTCAACAGTGTTCTTATCATCCTGATTAAGCAGTTCAACAAACATGGTACTTACAGAGTGACCTTGTTTTTGAGAAAATGTTTATTTCTGTATTACATGATTGCAACTTGCTGAAAAGTGTCAACAGTGTTCCTATCATCCTGATTAAGCAATACAGCAAAAATGGTTCTTACAGAGTGCATCAGACATGATTTAGACCTTGTTTGTGAAAAACTCTTTATTTCTGTATTTCATGATTGCAACTTGCTGAAAAGTGTCAACAGTGTTCCTATCATCCTGATTAAGCAATACAGCAAAAATTGTTCTTACAGAGTGCATCAAACATGATTTAGACCTTGTTTGTGAAAAACTATTTATTTCTGTATTTCATGATTGCAACTTGCTGAAAAGTGTTAACAGTGTTCCTTTCATCGAGCTTAAACAGTACAGCAAAATGGTACTTACAGAGTGACTTAAATATGACTTAGACCTTGTTTTTGAAAAAGTCTTTATTTCTGTATTTCATGATTGCAACTTGCTGAAAAGTGTTAACAGGGTTCCTTTCATCGAGTTTAAACAGTACAGCAAAATGGTACTTACAGAGTGACCTTGTTTTTGAGAAACTGTTTATTTCTGTATTACATCATTGCAACTTGCTGAAAAGTGTCAACAGTGTTCTTATCATCCTGATTAAGCAGTTCAACAAACATGGTACTTACAGAGTGACCTTGTTTTTGAGAAACTGTTTATTTCTGTATTACATGATTGCAACTTGCTGAAAAGTGTCAACAGTGTTCCTATCATCCTGATTAAGCAATACAGCAAAAATGGTTCTTACAGAGTGACTCAAACATGACTTAGACCTTGTTTGTGAAAAACTATTTATTGCTGTATTTCATGATTGCAACTTGCTGAAAAGTGTCAACAATGTTCCTTTCATCGAGTTTAAACAGTAGAGCAAAAATGGTTCTTACAGAGTGCATCAAACATGATTTAGACCTTGTTTGTGAAAAACTATTTATTTCTGTATTTCATGATTGCAACTTGCTGAAAAGTGTTAACAGGGTTCCTTTCATTGAGTTTAATCAGTACAGCAAAATGGTACTTACAGAGTGACCTTGTTTTTGAGAAACTGTTTATTTCTTTATTACATCATTGCAACTTGCTAAAAGTGTCAACAGTGTTCTTATCATCCTGATTAAGCAGTTCAACAAACATGGTACTTACAGAGTGACCTTGTTTTTGAGAAACTGTTTATTTCTGTATTACATGATTGCAACTTGCTGAAAAGTGTCAACAGTGTTCCTATCATCCTGATTAAGCAATACAGCAAAAATGGTTCTTACAGAGTGCATCAAACATGATTTAGACCTTGTTTGTGAAAAACTATTTATTTCTGTATTTCATGATTGCAACTTGCTGAAAAGTGTTAACAGTGTTCCTTTCATCGAGTTTAAACAGTACAGCAAAATGGTACTTACAGAGTGACTCAAACATGACTTAGACTTTGTTTTTGAAAAACTGTTTATTTCTGTATTTCATGATTGCAACTTGCTGAAAAGTGTTAACAGGGTTCCTTTCATCGAGCTTAAACAGTACAGCAAAATGGTACTTTCAGTGACCTTGTTTTTGAGAAACTGTTTATTTCTTTATTACATCATTGCAACTTGCTGAAAAGTGTCAACAGTGTTCTTATCATCCTGATTAAGCAGTTCAACAAACATGGTACTTACAGAGTGACCTTGTTTTTGAGAAACTGTTTATTTCTGTATTACATGATTGCAACTTGCTGAAAAGTGTCAACAGTGTTCCTATCATCCTGATTAAGCAATACATCAAAAATGTTTCTTACAGAGTGCATCAAACATGATTTAGACCTTGTTTGTGAAAAACTATTTATTTCTGTATTTCATGATTGCAACTTGCTGAAAAGTGTCAACAATGTTCCTTTCATCGAGCTTAAACAGTACAGCAAAATGGTACTTACAGAGTGACTCAAACATGACTTAGACCTTGTTTTTGAAAAACTCTTTATTTCTGTATTTCAAGATTGCAACTTGCTGAAAAGTGTTAACAGGGTTCCTTTCATCGAGTTTAAACAGTACAGCAAAATGGTACTTACAAAGTGACCTTGTTTTTGAGAAACTGTTTATTTCTGTATTACATGATTGCAACTTGCTGAAAAGTGTCAACAGTGTTCCTATCATCCTGATTAAGCAATACAGCAAAAATGGTTCTTACAGAGTGCATAAAACATGATTTAGACATTGTTTGTGAAAAACTATTTATTTCTGTATTTCATGATTGCAACTTGCTGAAAAGTGTCAACAATGTTCCTTTCATCGAGTTTTAACAGTACAGCAAAATGGTACTTACAGAGTGACTCAAACATGACTTAGACCTTGTTTTTGAAAAACTGTTTATTTCTGTATTTCATGATTGCAACTTGCTGAAAAGTGTCAACAATGTTCCTTTCATCGAGCTTAAACAGTACAGCAAAATGGTACTTACAGAGTGACTCAAACATGACTTAGACCTTGTTTTTGAAAAACTCGTTATTTCTGTATTTCATGATTGCAACTTGCTGAAAAGTGTTAACAGGGTTCCTTTCATCGAGCTTAAACAGTACAGCAAAATGGTACTTACAGAGTGACTCAAACAAGACTTAGACCTTGCTTTTGAAAAACTCTTTATTTCTGTATTTCATGATTGCAACTTGCTGAAAAGTGTTAACAGGGTTCCTTTCATCGAGTTTAAACAGTACCGCAAAATGGTACTTACAGAGTGACCTTGTTTTTGAGAAATTGTTTATTTCTGTATT
This sequence comes from Salmo salar, assembly GCF_905237065.1. Lineage (NCBI taxonomy): Eukaryota > Metazoa > Chordata > Actinopteri > Salmoniformes > Salmonidae > Salmo > Salmo salar. The sequence goes on along the minus strand of NW_025548173.1, from coordinate 87,715 downwards.
ACATCATTGCAACTTCCTGAAAAGTGTCAACAGTGTTCTTATCATCCTGATTAAGCAGTTCAACAAAAATGGTACTTACAGAGTGACCTTGTTTTTGAGAAACTGTTTATTTCTGTATTCCATGATTGCAACTTGCTGAAAAGTGTCAACAGTGTTCCTATCATCCTGATTAAGCAATACAGCAAAAATGGTTCTTACAGAGTGCATCAAACATGATTTAGACCTTGTTTGTGAAAAACTATTTATTTCTGTATTTCATGATTGCAACTTGCTGAAAAGTGTCAACAATGTTCCTTTCATCGAGTTTAAATAGTAGAGCAAAAATGGTTCTTACAGAGTGCATCAAACATGATTTAGACCTTGTTTGTGAAAAACGATTGATTTCTGTATTTCATGATTGCAACTTGCTGAAAAGTGTCAACAGTGTTCCTATCATCCTGATTAAGCAATAGAGCAAAAATGGTTCTTACAGAGTGCATCAAACATGATTTAGACCTTGTTTGTGAAAAACTATTTATTTCTGTATTTCATGATTGCAACTTGCTGAAAAGTGTTAACAGGGTTCCTTTCATTGAGTTTAAACAGTACAGCAAAATGGTACTTACAGAGTGACCTTGTTTTTGAGAAACTGTTTATTTCTTTATTACATCATTGCAACTTGCTAAAAAGTGTCAACAGTGTTCTTATCATCCTGATTAAGCAGTTCAACAAACATGGTACTTACAGAGTGACCTTGTTTTTGAGAAACTGTTTATTTCTGTATTACATGATTGCAACTTGCTGAAAAGTGTCAACAGTGTTCCTATCATCCTGATTAAGCAATACAGCAAAAATGGTTCTTACAGAGTGCATCAAACATGATTTAGACCTTGTTTGTGAAAAACTATTTATTTCTGTATTTCATGATTGCAACTTGCTGAAAAGTGTTAACAGTGTTCCTTTCATCGAGTTTAAACAGTACAGCAAAATGGTACTTACAGAGTGACTCAAACATGACTTAGACTTTGTTTTTGAAAAACTGTTTATTTCTGTATTTCATGATTGCAACTTGCTGAAAAGTGTTAACCTGTTGGGTCTAGGGGGCAGCATTTGCACGTCTGGATAAAAAAAATGTACCCGATTTAATCTGGTTACTAATCCTACCCAGTAACTAGAATATGCATATACTTATTATATATGGATAGAAAACACTCTAAAGTTTCCAAAACTGTTTGAATGGTGTCTGTGAGTATAACAGAACTCATTTGGCAGGCAAAACCCTGAGACATTTTCTGACAGGAAGTGGATACCTGATGTGTTGTATTGACTTTAAACCTCTCCCATTGAAAAACACAGGGGTTTAGGAATATTTTGGCACTTCCTATTGCTTCCACTAGATGTCACCAGCCTTTACAAAGTGTTTTGAGTCTTCTGGAGGGAGATCTGACCGAACAAGAGCCATGGAACGGTGATGTCCCATTAGACACCTGGCGCTACTTCATGTTGGGTACCCTCGTTCCAATACGTTATAAAAGGCTATGCATTCGTCCACCTTGAATATTATTCATGTTCTGGTTAAAAAGGCCCTAATGATTTATGCTATACAACGTTTGACATGTTTGAACGAACGGAAATATATTTTTTCCCCTCGTTCATGACGAGAAGTCCGGCTGGCTTACATCATGTGCTAACGAGACGGAGATTTTTGGACATAAATGATGAGCTTTTTTGAACAAAACTACATTCGTTATGGACCTGTGATACCTGGAAGTGACATCTGATGAAGAGAATCAAAGGTAATGGATTATTTACATAGTATTTTCGATTTTAGATCTCCCCAACATGACGTCTAGTCTGTATCGCGAACGCGTATTTTTCTGGGCACAGTGCTCAGATTATTGCAAAGTGTGATTTCCCAGTAAGGTTATTTTTAAATCTGGCAAGTTGATTGCGTTCAAAAGATGTAAATCTATAATTCTTTAAATGACAATATAATATTTTACCAATGTTTTCTAATTTTAATTATTTAATTTGTGACGCTGACTTGACTGCCGGTTATTGGAGGGAAACGATTTCCTCAACATCAATGCCATAGTAAAACGCTGTTTTTGTATATAAATATGAACTTGATAGAACTAAAAATGCATGCATTGTCTAACATAATGTCCTAGGAGTGTCATCTGATGGAGATTGTAAAAGGTTAGTGTATCATTTTAGCTGGTTTTATGGTTTTGGTGACCCTGTCTTTGACTTGACAAAACATTACACACAACTCTTGTAAATGTACTGTCCTAACATACTCTAAATTTATGCTTTCGCCGTAAAACCTTTTTGAAATCGTAAAACGTGGTTAGATTAACCTGTTGGGTCTAGGGGGCAGCATTTGCACGTCTGGATAAAAAAAATGTACCCGATTTAATCTGGTTACTAATCCTACCCAGTAACTAGAATATGCATATACTTATTATATATGGATAGAAAACACTCTAAAGTTTCCAAAACTGTTTGAATGGTGTCTGTGAGTATAACAGAACTCATTTGGCAGGCAAAACCCTGAGACATTTTCTGACAGGAAGTGGATACCTGATGTGTTGTATTGACTTTAAAGCTATCCCATTGAAAAACACAGGGGTTTAGGAATATTTTGGCACTTCCTATTGCTTCCACTAGATGTCACCAGCCTTTACAAAGTGTTTTGAGTCTTCTGGAGGGAGATCTGACCGAACAAGAGCCATGGAACGGTGATGTCCCATTAGACACCTGGCGCGCTACTTCATGTTGGGTACCCTCGTTCCAATACGTTATAAAAGGCTATGCATTCGTCCACCTTGAATATTATTCATGTTCTGGTTAAAAAGGCCCTAATGATTTATGCTATACAACGTTTGACATGTTTGAACGAACGGAAATATATTTTTTCCCCTCGTTCATGACGAGAAGTCCGGCTGGCTTACATCATGTGCTAACGAGACGGAGATTTTTGGACATAAATGATGAGCTGTTTTGAACAAAACTACATTCGTTATGGACCTGTGATACCTGGAAGTGACATCTGATGAAGAGAATCAAAGGTAATGGATTATTTACATAGTATTTTCGATTTTAGATCTCCCCAACATGACGTCTAGTCTGTATCGCAACGCCGTATTTTTCTGGGCACAGTGCTCAGATTATTGCAAAGTGTGATTTCCCAGTAAGGTTATTTTTAAATCTGGCAAGTTGATTGCGTTCAAAAGATGTAAATCTATAATTCTTTAAATGACAATATAATATTTTACCAATGTTTTCTAATTTTAATTATTTAATTTGTGACGCTGACTTGACTGCCGGTTATTGGAGGAAACGATTTCCTCAACATCAATGCCATAGTAAAACGCTGTTTTTGTATATAAATATGAACTTGATAGAACTAAAAATGCATGCATTGTCTAACATAATGTCCTAGGAGTGTCATCTGATGGAGATTGTAAAAGGTTAGTGTATCATTTTAGCTGGTTTTATGGTTTTGGTGACCCTGTCTTTGACTTGACAAAACATTACACACAACTCTTGTAAATGTACTGTCCTAACATACTCTAAATTTATGCTTTCGCCGTAAAACCTTTTTGAAATCGTAAAACGTGGTTAGATTAAGGAGATGTTTATCTTTCAAATGGTGTAACATAGTTGTATTTTTGAAAAATTTGAATTTTGACATTTATTTGGATTCAAATTTGCCGCTCTTGAAATGCACCTGCTGTTGATGGAGTGCACCACAGGTGGCACGCTAGCGTCCCACCTAGCCCCAAGAGGTTAAGGAGATGTTTATCTTTCAAATGGTGTAACATAGTTGTATTTTTGAAAAATTTGAATTTTGACATTTATTTGGATTCAAATTTGCCGCTCTTGAAATGCACCTGCTGTTGATGGAGTGCACCACAGGTGGCACGCTAGCGTCCCACCTAGCCCCAAGAGGTTAACAGGGTTCCTTTCATCGAGCTTAAACAGTACAGCAAAATGTTACTTTCAGTGACCTTGTTTTTGAGAAACTGTTTATTTCTTTATTACATCATTGCAACTTGCTGAAAAGTGTCAACAGTGTTCTTATCATCCTGATTAAGCAGTTCAACAAACATGGTACTTACAGAGTGACCTTGTTTTTGAGAAACTGTTTATTTCTGTATTACATGATTGCAACTTGCTGAAAAGTGTCAACAGTGTTCCTATCATCCTGATTAAGCAATACATCAAAAATGTTTCTTACAGAGTGCATCAAACATGATTTAGACCTTGTTTGTGAAAAACTATTTATTTCTGTATTTCATGATTGCAACTTGCTGAAAAGTGTCAACAATGTTCCTTTCATCGAGCTTAAACAGTACAGCAAAATGGTACTTACAGAGTGACTCAAACATGACTTAGACCTTGTTTTTGAAAAACTCTTTATTTCTGTATTTCAAGATTGCAACTTGCTGAAAAGTGTTAACAGGGTTCCTTTCATCGAGTTTAAACAGTACAGCAAAATGGTACTTACAAAGTGACCTTGTTTTTGAGAAACTGTTTATTTCTGTATTACATGATTGCAACTTGCTGAAAAGTGTCAACAGTGTTCCTATCATCCTGATTAAGCAATACAGCAAAAATGGTTCTTACAGAGTGCATAAAACATGATTTAGACATTGTTTGTGAAAAACTATTTATTTCTGTATTTCATGATTGCAACTTGCTGAAAAGTGTCAACAATGTTCCTTTCATCGAGTTTAAACAGTACAGCAAAATGGTACTTACAGAGTGACTCAAACATGACTTAGACCTTGTTTTTGAAAAACTGTTTATTTCTGTATTTCATGATTGCAACTTGCTGAAAAGTGTCAACAATGTTCCTTTCATCGAGCTTAAACAGTACAGCAAAATGGTACTTACAGAGTGACTCAAACATGACTTAGACCTTGTTTTTGAAAAACTCGTTATTTCTGTATTTCATGATTGCAACTTGCTGAAAAGTGTTAACAGGGTTCCTTTCATCGAGCTTAAACAGTACAGCAAAATGGTACTTACAGAGTGACTCAAACAAGACTTAGACCTTGCTTTTGAAAAACTCTTTATTTCTGTATTTCATGATTGCAACTTGCTGAAAAGTGTTAACAGGGTTCCTTTCATCGAGTTTAAACAGTACCGCAAAATGGTACTTACAGAGTGACCTTGTTTTTGAGAAATTGTTTATTTCTGTATTACATCATTGCAACTTCCTGAAAAGTGTCAACAGTGTTCTTATCATCCTGATTAAGCAGTTCAACAAAAATGGTACTTACAGAGTGACCTTGTTTTTGAGAAACTGTTTATTTCTGTATTACATGATTGCAACTTGCTGAAAAGTGTCAACAGTGTTCCTATCATCCTGATTAAGCAATACAGCAAAAATGGTTCTTACAGAGTGCATCAAACATGATTTAGACCTTGTTTGTGAAAAACTATTTATTTCTGTATTTCATGATTGCAACTTGCTGAAAAGTGTCAACAATGTTCCTTTCATCGAGTTTAAATAGTAGAGCAAAAATGGTTCTTACAGAGTGCATCAAACATGATTTAGACCTTGTTTGTGAAAAACGATTGATTTCTGTATTTCATGATTGCAACTTGCTGAAAAGTGTCAACAGTGTTCTTATCATCCTGATTAAGCAGTTCAACAACCATGGTACTTACATAGTGACCTTGTTTTTGAGAAACTGTTTATTTCTGTATTTCATGATTGCAACTTGCTGAAAAGTGTTAACAGGGTTCCTTTCATCGAGTTTAAACAGTACAGCAAAATGGTACTTACAGAGTGACCTTGTTTTTGAGAAACTGTTTATTTCTGTATTACATCATTGCAACTTGCTGAAAAGTGTCAACAGTGTTCTTATTATCCTGATTAAGCAGTTCAACAAACATTGTACTTACAGAGTGACCTTGTTTTTGAGAAACTGTTTATTTCTGTATTACATGAATGCAACTTGCTGAAAAGTGTCAACAATGTTCCTTTCATCGAGCTTAAACAGTACAGCAAAATGGTACTTACAGAGTGACTCAAACATGACTTAGACCTTGTTTTTGAAAAACTCTTTATTTCTGTATTTCATGATTGCAACTTGCTGAAAAGTGTCAACAGTGTTCCTATCATCCTGATTAAGCAAAACAGCAAAAATGGTTCTTACAGAGTGCATCAAACATGATTTAGACCTTGTTTGTGAAAAACTATTTATTTCTGTATTTCATGATTGCAACTTGCTGAAAAGTGTCAACAATGTTCCTTTCATCGAGTTTAAACAGTACAGCAAAATGGTACTTACAGAGTGACTCAAACATGACTTAGACCTTGTTTTTGAAAAACTCTTTCTTTCTGTATTTCATGATTGCAACTTGCTGAAAAGTGTCAACAGTGTTCTTATCATCCTGATTAAGCAGTTCAACAAACATGGTACTTACAGAGTGACCTTGTTTTTGAGAAAATGTTTATTTCTGTATTACATGATTGCAACTTGCTGAAAAGTGTCAACAGTGTTCCTATCATCCTGATTAAGCAATACAGCAAAAATGGTTCTTACAGAGTGCATCAAACATGATTTAGACCTTGATTGTGAAAAACTATTTATTTCTGTATTTCATGATTGCAACTTGCTGAAAAGTGTTAACAGTGTTCCTTTCATCGAGTTTAAACAGTACAGCAAAATGGTACTTACAGAGTGACTCAAACATGACTTAGACCTTGTTTTTGAAAAACTGTTTATTTCTGTATTTCATGATTGCAACTTGCTGAAAAGTGTTAACAGGGTTCCTTTCATCGAGCTTAAACAGTACAGCAAAATGGTACTTACAGAGTGACCTTGTTTTTGAGAAACTGTTTATTTCTTTATTACATGATTGCAACTTGCTGAAAAGTGTTAACAGTGTTCCTTTCATCGAGTTTAAACAGTACAGCAAAATGGTACTTACAGAGTGACTCAAACATGACTTAGACCTTGTTTTTGAAAAACTGTTTATTTCTGTATTTCATGATTGCAACTTGCTGAAAAGTCTTAACAGGGTTCCTTCATCGAGTTTAAACAGTACAGCAAAATGGTACTTACAGAGTGACCTTGTTTTTGAGAAACTGTTTATTTCTGTATTACATCATTGCAACTTGCTGAAAAGTGTCAACAGTGTTCTTATTATCCTGATTAAGCAGTTCAACAAACATTGTACTTACAGAGTGACCTTGTTTTTGAGAAACTGTTTATTTCTGTATTACATGATTGCAACTTGCTGAAAAGTGTCAACAATGTTCCTTTCATCGAGCTTAAACAGTACAGCAAAATGGTACTTACAGAGTGACTCAAACATGACTTAGACCTTGTTTGTGAAAAACTATTTATTTCTGTATTTCATGATTGCAACTTGCTGAAAAGTGTTAACAGGGTTCCTTTCATCGAGTTTAACCTCTTGGGGCTAGGTGGGACGCTAGCGTGCCACCCGTGGTGCACTCCATCAACAGCAGGTGCATTTCAAGAGCGGCAAATTTGATTCCAAATAAATGTCAAAATTCAAATTTTTCAAAAATACAACTATGTTACACCATTTGAAAAATAAACATCTCCTTAATCTAACCACGTTTTACGATTTCAAAAAGGTTTTACGGCGAAAGCATAAATTTAGAGTATGTTAGGACAGTACATTTACAAGAGTTGTGTGTAATGTTTTGTCAAGTCAAAGACAGGGTCACCAAAACCATAAAACCAGCTAAAATGATACACTAACCTTTTACAATCTCCATCAGATGACACTCCTAGGACATTATGTTAGACAATGCATGCATTTTTAGTTCTATCAAGTTGATATTTATATCCAAAAACAGCGTTTTACTATGGCATTGATGTTGAGGAAATCGTTTCCCTCCAATAACCGGCAGTCAAGTCAGCGTCACAAATTAAATAATTAAAATTAGAAAACATTGGTAAAATATTATATTGTCATTTAAAGAATTATAGATTTACATCTTTTGAACGCAATCAACTTGCCAGATTTAAAAATAACCTTACTGGGAAATCACACTTTGCAATAATCTGAGCACTGTGCCCAGAAAAATACGCGTTGCGATACAGACTAGACGTCATGTTGGGGAGATCTAAAATCGAAAATACTATGTAAATAATCCATTACCTTTGATTCTCTTCATCAGATGTCACTTCCAGGTATCACAGGTCCATAACGAATGTAGTTTTGTTCAAAAAAGCTCATCATTTATGTCCAAAATCTCCGTCTCGTTAGCACATGATGTAAGCCAGCCGGACTTCTCGTCATGAACGAGGGGAAAAATATATTTCCGTTCGTTCAAACATGTCAAACGTTGTATAGCATAAATCATTAGGGCCTTTTTAACCAGAACATGAATAATATTCAAGGTGGACGAATGCATAGTCTTTTATAACGTATTGGAACGAGGGTACCCAACATGAAGTAGCGCCAGGTGTCTAATGGGACATCACCGTTCCATGGCTCTTGTTCGGTCAGATCTCCCTCCAGAAGACTCAAAACACTTTGTAAAGGCTGGTGACATCTAGTGGAAGCAATAGGAAGTGCCAAAATATTCCTAAACCCCTGTGTTTTTCAATGGGATAGGTTTAAAGTCAATACAACACATCAGGTATCCACTTCCTGTCAGTAAATGTCTCAGGGTTTTGCCTGCCAAATGAGTTCTGTTATACTCACAGACACCATTCAAACAGTTTTGGAAACTTTAGAGTGTTTTCTATCCATATATAATAAGTATATGCATATTCTAGTTACTGGGTAGGATTAGTAACCAGATTAAATCGGGTACATTTTTTTTATCCAGACGTGCAAATGCTGCCCCCTAGACCCAACAGGTTAAACAGTACAGCAAAATGGTACTTACAGAGTGACCTTGTTTTTGAGAAACTGTTTATTTCTGTATTACATCATTGCAACTTGCTGAAAAGTGTCAACAGTGTTCTTATTATCCTGATTAAGCAGTTCAACAAACATTGTACTTACAGAGTGACCTTGTTTTTGAGAAACTGTTTATTTCTGTATTACATGATTGCAACTTGCTGAAAAGTGTCAACAATGTTCCTTTCATCGAGCTTAAACAGTACAGCAAAATGGTACTTACAGAGTGACTCAAACATGACTTAGACCTTGTTTTTGAAAAACTCTTTATTTCTGTATTTCATGATTGCAACTTGCTGAAAAGTGTCAACAGAGTTCCTATCATCCTGATTAAGCAATACAGCAAAAATGGTTCTTACAGAGTGCATCAAACATGATTTAGACCTTGATTGTGAAAAACTATTTATTTCTGTATTTCATGATTGCAACTTGCTGAAAAGTGTTAACAGTGTTCCTTTCATCGAGTTTAAACAGTACAGCAAAATGGTACTTACAGAGTGACTCAAACATGACTTAGACCTTGTTTTTGAAAAACTGTTTATTTCTGTATTTCATGATTGCAACTTGCTGAAAAGTGTTAACAGGGTTCCTTTCATCGAGCTTAAACAGTACAGCAAAATGGTACTTACAGAGTGACCTTGTTTTTGAGAAACTGTTTATTTCTTTATTACATCATTGCAACTTGCTGAAAAGTGTCAACAGTGTTCTTATCATCCTGATTAAGCAGTTCAACAAACATGGTACTTACAGAGTGACCTTGTTTTTGAGAAACTGTTTATTTCTGTATTACATGATTGCAACTTGCTGAAAAGTGTTAACAGTGTTCCTTTCATCGAGTTTAAACAGTACAGCAAAATGGTACTTACAGAGTGACTCAAACATGACTTAGACCTTGTTTTTGAAAAACTGTTTATTTCTGTATTTCATGATTGCAACTTGCTGAAAAGTCTTAACAGGGTTCCTTCATCGAGTTTAAACAGTACAGCAAAATGGTACTTACAGAGTGACCTTGTTTTTGAGAAACTGTTTATTTCTGTATTACATCATTGCAACTTGCTGAAAAGTGTCAACAGTGTTCTTATTATCCTGATTAAGCAGTTCAACAAACATTGTACTTACAGAGTGACCTTGTTTTTGAGAAACTGTTTATTTCTGTATTACATGATTGCAACTTGCTGAAAAGTGTCAACAATGTTCCTTTCATCGAGATTAAACAGTACAGCAAAATGGTACTTACAGAGTGACTCAAACATGACTTAGACCTTGTTTTTGAAAAACTCTTTATTTCTGTATTTCATGATTGCAACTTGCTGAAAAGTGTCAACAGTGTTCCTATCATCCTGATTAAGCAATACAGCAAAAATTGTTCTTACAGAGTGCATCAAACATGATTTAGACCTTGTTTGTGAAAAACTATTTATTTCTGTATTTCATGATTGCAACTTGCTGAAAAGTGTTAACAGGGTTCCTTTCATCGAGTTTAAACAGTACAGCAAAATGGTACTTACAGAGTGACCTTGTTTTTGAGAAACTGTTTATTTCTGTATTACATCATTGCAACTTGCTGAAAAGTGTCAACAGTGTTCTTATCATCCTGATTAAGCAGTTCAACAAACATGGTACTTACAGAGTGACCTTGTTTTTGAGAAACTGTTTATTTCTGTATTACATGATTGCAACTTGCTGAAAAGTGTCAACAGTGTTCCTATCATCCTGATTAAGCAATACAGCAAAAATGGTTCTTACAGAGTGACTCAAACATGACTTAGACCTTGTTTGTGAAAAACTATTTATTGCTGTATTTCATGATTGCAACTTGCTGAAAAGTGTCAACAATGTTCCTTTCATCGAGTTTAAACAGTAGAGCAAAAATGGTTCTTACAGAGTGCATCAAACATGATTTAGACCTTGTTTGTGAAAAACTATTTATTTCTGTATTTCATGATTGCAACTTGCTGAAAAGTGTCAACAGTGTTCTTATCATCCTGATTAAGCAGTTCAACAAACATGGTACTTACAGAGTTACCTTGTTTTTGAGAAACTGTTTATTTCTGTATTACATGATTGCAACTTGCTGAAAAGTGTCAACAGTGTTCCTATCATCCTGATTAAGCAATACAGCAAAAATGGTTCTTACAGAGTGCATCAAACATGATTTAGACCTTGTTTGTGAAAAACTATTTATTTCTGTATTTCATGATTGCAACTTGCTGAAAAGTGTTAACCTCTTGGGGCTAGGTGGGACGCTAGCGTGCCACCCGTGGTGCACTCCATCAACAGCAGGTGCATTTCAAGAGCGGCAAATTTGAATCCAAATAAATGTCAAAATTCAAATTTTTCAAAAATACAACTATGTTACACCATTTGAAAGATAAACATCTCCTTAATCTAACCACGTTTTACGATTTCAAAAAGGTTTTACGGCGAAAGCATAAATTTAGAGTATGTTAGGACAGTACATTTACAAGAGTTGTGTGTAATGTTTTGTCAAGTCAAAGACAGGGTCACCAAAACCATAAAACCAGCTAAAATGATACACTAACCTTTTACAATCTCCATCAGATGACACTCCTAGGACATTATGTTAGACAATGCATGCATTTTTAGTTCTATCAAGTTGATATTTATATCCAAAAACAGCGTTTTACTATGGCATTGATGTTGAGGAAATCGTTTCCCTCCAATAACCGGCAGTCAAGTCAGCGTCACAAATTAAATAATTAAAATTAGAAAACATTGGTAAAATATTATATTGTCATTTAAAGAATTATAGATTTACATCTTTTGAACGCAATCAACTTGCCAGATTTAAAAATAACCTTACTGGGAAATCACACTTTGCAATAATCTGAGCACTGTGCCCAGAAAAATACGCGTTGCGATACAGACTAGACGTCATGTTGGGGAGATCTAAAATCGAAAATACTATGTAAATAATCCATTACCTTTGATTCTCTTCATCAGATGTCACTTCCAGGTATCACAGGTCCATAACGAATGTAGTTTTGTTCAAAAAAGCTCATCATTTATGTCCAAAAATCTCCGTCTCGTTAGCACATGATGTAAGCCAGCCGGACTTCTCGTCATGAACGAGGGGAAAAAATATATTTCCGTTCGTTCAAACATGTCAAACGTTGTATAGCATAAATCATTAGGGCCTTTTTTAACCAGAACATGAATAATATTCAAGGTGGACGAATGCATAGTCTTTTATAACGTATTGGAACGAGGGTACCCAACATGAAGTAGCGCGCCAGGTGTCTAATGGGACATCACCGTTCCATGGCTCTTGTTCGGTCAGATCTCCCTCCAGAAGACTCAAAACACTTTGTAAAGGCTGGTGACATCTAGTGGAAGCAATAGGAAGTGCCAAAATATTCCTAAACCCCTGTGTTTTTCAATGGGATAGGTTTAAAGTCAATACAACACATCAGGTATCCACTTCCTGTCAGAAAATGTCTTAGGGTTTTGCCTGCCAAATGAGTTCTGTTATACTCACAGACACCATTCAAACAGTTTTGGAAACTTTAGAGTGTTTTCTATCCATATATAATAAGTATATGCATATTCTAGTTACTGGGTAGGATTAGTAACCAGATTAAATCGGGTACATTTTTTTTATCCAGACGTGCAAATGCTGCCCCCTAGACCCAACAGGTTAACAGGGTTCCTTTCATTGAGTTTAAACAGTACAGCAAAATGGTACTTACAGAGTGACCTTGTTTTTGAGAAACTGTTTATTTCTTTATTACATCATTGCAACTTAATGAAAAGTGTCAACAGTGTTCTTATCATCCTGATTAAGCAGTTCAACAAACATGGTACTTACAGAGTGACCTTGTTTTTGAGAAACTGTTTATTTCTGTATTACATGATTGCAACTTGCTGAAAAGTGTCAACAGTGTTCCTATCATCCTGATTAAGCAATACAGCAAAAATGGTTCTTACAGAGTGCATCAAACATGATTTAGACCTTGTTTGTGAAAAACTATTTATTTCTGTATTTCATGATTGCAACTTGCTGAAAAGTGTTAACAGTGTTCCTTTCATCGAGTTTAAACAGTACAGCAAAATGGTACTTACAGAGTGACTCAAACATGACTTAGACTTTGTTTTTGAAAAACTGTTTATTTCTGTATTTCATGATTGCAACTTGCTGAAAAGTGTTAACAGGGTTCCTTTCAACGAGCTTAAACAGTACAGCAAAATGGTACTTACAGAGTGACCTTGTTTTTGAGAAACTGTTTATTTCTTTATTACATCATTGCAACTTGCTGAAAAGTGTCAACAGTGTTCTTATCATCCTGATTAAGCAGTTCAACAAACATGGTACTTACAGAGTGACCTTGTTTTTGAGAAAATGTTTATTTCTGTATTACATGATTGCAACTTGCTGAAAAGTGTCAACAGTGTTCCTATCATCCTGATTAACCTGTTGGGTCTAGGGGGCAGCATTTGCACGTCTGGATAAAAAAAATGTACCCGATTTAATCTGGTTACTAATCCTACCCAGTAACTAGAATATGCATATACTTATTATATATGGATAGAAAACACTCTAAAGTTTCTAAAACTGTTTGAATGGTGTCTGTGAGTATAACAGAACTCATTTGGCAGGCAAAACCCTGAGACATTTTCTGACAGGAAGTGGATACCTGATGTGTTGTATTGACTTTAAGCAATACATCAAAAATGTTTCTTACAGAGTGCATCAAACATGATTTAGACCTTGCTTGTGAAAAACTATTTATTTCTGTATTTCATGATTGCAACTTGCTGAAAAGTGTCAACAATGTTCCTTTCATCGAGATTAAACAGTACAGCAAAATGGTACTTACAGAGTGACTCAAACATGACTTAGACCTTGTTTTTGAAAAACTCTTTATTTCTGTATTTCAAGATTGCAACTTGCTGAAAAGTGTTAACAGGGTTCCTTTCATCGAGTTTAAACAGTACAGCAAAATGGTACTTACAAAGTTACCTTGTTTTTGAGAAACTGTTTATTTCTGTATTACATGATTGCAACTTGCTGAAAAGTGTCAACAGTGTTCCTATCATCCTGATTAAGCAATACAGCAAAAATGGTTCTTACAGAGTGCATCAAACATGATTTAGACCTTGTTTGTGAAAAACTATTTATTTCTGTATTTCATGATTGCAACTTGCTGAAAAGTGTCAACAATGTTCCTTTCATCGAGTTTAAACAGTACAGCAAAATGGTACTTACAGAGTGACTCAAACATGACTTAGACCTTGTTTTTGAAAAACTGTTTATTTCTGTATTTCATGATTGCAACTTGCTGAAAAGTGTCAACAATGTTCCTTTCATTGAGCTTAAACAGTACAGCAAAATGGTACTTACAGAGTACCTCAAACATGACTTAGACCTTGTTTTAGAAAAACTCTTTATTTCTGTATTTCATGATTGCAACTTGCTGAAAAGTGTCAACAATGTTCCTTTCATCGAGCTTAAACAGTACAGCAAAATGGTACTTACAGAGTGACTCAAACATGACTTAGACCTTGTTTTTGAAAAACTCTTTATTTCTGTATTTCATGATTGCAACTTGCTGAAAAGTGTTAACAGGGTTCCTTTCATCGAGCTTAAACAGTACAGCAAAATGGTACTTACAGAGTGACTCAAACAAGACTTAGACCTTGCTTTTGAAAAACTCTTTATTTCTGTATTTCATGATTGCAACTTGCTGAAAAGTGTTAACAGGGTTCCTTTCATCGAGTTTAAACAGTACCGCAAAATGGTACTTACAGAGTGACCTTGTTTTTGAGAAACTGTTTATTTCTGTATTACATGATTGCAACTTGCTGAAAAGTGTCAACAGTGTTCCTATCATCCTGATTAAGCAATACAGCAAAAATGGTTCTTACAGAGTGCATCAAACATGATTTAGACGTTGTTTGTGAAAAACTATTTATTTCTGTATTTCATGATTGCAACTTGCTGAAAAGTGTCAACAATGTTCCTTTCATCGAGTTTAAACAGTAGAGCAAAAATGGTTCTTACAGAGTGCATCAAACATGATTTAGACCTTGTTTGTGAAAAACGATTGATTTCTGTATTTCATGATTGCAACTTGCTGAAAAGTGTCAACAGTGTTCTTATCATCCTGATTAAGCAGTTCAACAAACATGGTACTTACAGAGTGCATCAAACATGATTTAGACCTTGTTTGTGAAAAACTATTTATTTATGTATTTCATGATTGCAACTTGCTGAAAAGTGTCAACAGTGTTCTTATCATCCTGATTAAGCAGTTCAACAAACATGGTACTTACAGAGTTACCTTGTTTTTGAGAAACTGTTTATTTCTGTATTACATGATTGCAACTTGCTGAAAAGTGTCAACAGTGTTCCTATCATCCTGATTAAGCAATACAGCAAAAATGGTTCTTACAGAGTGCATCAAACATGATTTAGACCTTGTTTGTGAAAAACTATTTATTTCTGTATTTCATGATTGCAACTTGCTGAAAAGTGTTAACAGTGTTCCTTTCATCGAGTTTAAACAGTACAGCAAAATGGTACTTACAGAGTGACTCAAACATGACTTAGACCTTGTTTTTGAAAAACTGTTTATTTCTGTATTTCATGATTGCAACTTGCTGAAAAGTGTCAACAGTGTTCTTATCATCCTGATTAAGCAGTTCAACAAACATGGTACTTACAGAGTGACCTTGTTTTTGAGAAACTGTTTATTTCTTTATTACATCATTGCAACTTGCTGAAAAGTGTCAACAGTGTTCTTATCATCGAGCTTAAACAGTACAGCAAAATGGTACTTACAGAGTGACCTTGTTTTTGAGAAACTGTTTATTTCTTTATTACATCATTGCAACTTGCTGAAAAGTGTCAACAGTGTTCTTATCATCCTGATTAAGCAGTTCAACAAACATGGTACTTACAGAGTGACCTTGTTTTTGAGAAACTGTTTATTTCTGTATTACATGATTGCAACTTGCTGAAAAGTGTTAACAGTGTTCCTTTCATCGAGTTTAAACAGTACAGCAAAATGGTACTTACAGAGTGACTCAAACATGACTTAGACCTTGTTTTTGAAAAACTGTTTATTTCTGTATTTCATGATTGCAACTTGCTGAAAAGTGTTAACAGGGTTCCTTCATCGAGTTTAAACAGTACAGCAAAATGGTACTTACAGAGTGACCTTGTTTTTGAGAAACTGTTTATTTCTGTATTACATCATTGCAACTTGCTGAAAAGTGTCAACAGTGTTCTTATTATCCTGATTAAGCAGTTCAACAAACATTGTACTTACAGAGTGACCTTGTTTTTGAGAAACTGTTTATTTCTGTATTACATGATTGCAACTTGCTGAAAAGTGTCAACAGTGTTCCTATCATCCTGATTAAGCAATACAGCAAAAATTGTTCTTACAGAGTGCATCAAACATGATTTAGACCTTGTTTGTGAAAAACGATTTATTTCTGTATTTCATGATTGCAACTTGCTGAAAAGTGTCAACAATGTTCCTTTCATCGAGTTTAAACAGTAGAGCAAAAATGGTTCTTACAGAGTGCATCAAACATGATTTAGACCTTGTTTGTGAAAAACTATTTATTTCTGTATTTCATGATTGCAACTTGCTGAAAAGTGTCAACAGTGTTCTTATCATCCTGATTAACCTCTTGGGGCTAGGTGGGACGCTAGCGTGCCACCCGTGGTGCACTCCATCAACAGCAGGTGCATTTCAAGAGCGGCAAATTTGAATCCAAATAAATGTCAAAATTCAAATTTTTCAAAAATACAACTATGTTACACCATTTGAAAGATAAACATCTCCTTAATCTAACCACGTTTTACGATTTCAAAAAGGTTTTACGGCGAAAGCATAAATTTAGAGTATGTTAGGACAGTACATTTACAAGAGTTGTGTGTAATGTTTTGTCAAGTCAAAGACAGGGTCACCAAAACCATAAAACCAGCTAAAATGATACACTAACCTTTTACAATCTCCATCAGATGACACTCCTAGGACATTATGTTAGACAATGCATGCATTTTTAGTTCTATCAAGTTGATATTTATATACAAAAACAGCGTTTTACTATGGCATTGATGTTGAGGAAATCGTTTCCCTCCAATAACCGGCAGTCAAGTCAGCGTCACAAATTAAATAATTAAAATTAGAAAACATTGGTAAAATATTATATTGTCATTTAAAGAATTATAGATTTACATCTTTTGAACGCAATCAACTTGCCAGATTTAAAAATAACCTTACTGGGAAATCACACTTTGCAATAATCTGAGCACTGTGCCCAGAAAAATACGCGTTGCGATACAGACTAGACGTCATGTTGGGGAGATCTAAAATCGAAAATACTATGTAAATAATCCATTACCTTTGATTCTCTTCATCAGATGTCACTTCCAGGTATCACAGGTCCATAACGAATGTAGTTTTGTTCAAAAAAGCTCATCATTTATGTCCAAAAATCTCCGTCTCGTTAGCACATGATGTAAGCCAGCCGGACTTCTCGTCATGAACGAGGGGAAAAAATATATTTCCGTTCGTTCAAACATGTCAAACGTTGTATAGCATAAATCATTAGGGCCTTTTTTAACCAGAACATGAATAATATTCAAGGTGGACGAATGCATAGTCTTTTATAACGTATTGGAACGAGGGTACCCAACATGAAGTAGCGCGCCAGGTGTCTAATGGGACATCACCGTTCCATGGCTCTTGTTCGGTCAGATCTCCCTCCAGAAGACTCAAAACACTTTGTAAAGGCTGGTGACATCTAGTGGAAGCAATAGGAAGTGCCAAAATATTCCTAAACCCCTGTGTTTTTCAATGGGATAGGTTTAAAGTCAATACAACACATCAGGTATCCACTTCCTGTCAGAAAATGTCTCAGGGTTTTGCCTGCCAAATGAGTTCTGTTATACTCACAGACACCATTCAAACAGTTTTGGAAACTTTAGAGTGTTTTCTATCCATATATAATAAGTATATGCATATTCTAGTTACTGGGTAGGATTAGTAACCAGATTAAATCGGGTACATTTTTTTATCCAGACGTGCAAATGCTGCCCCCTAGACCCAACAGGTTAAGCAGTTCAACAAACATGGTACTTACAGAGTTACCTTGTTTTTGAGAAACTGTTTATTTCTGTATTACATGATTGCAACTTGCTGAAAAGTGTCAACAGTGTTCCTATCATCCTGATTAAGCAATACAGCAAAAATGGTTCTTACAGAGTGCATCAAACATGATTTAGACCTTGTTTGTGAAAAACTATTTATTTCTGTATTTCATGATTGCAACTTGCTGAAAAGTGTTAACAGTGTTCCTTTCATCGAGTTTAAACAGTACAGCAAAATGGTACTTACAGAGTGACTCAAACATGACTTAGACCTTGTTTTTGAAAAACTCTTTATTTCTGTATTTCATGATTGCAACTTGCTGAAAAGTGTCAACAGTGTTCTTATCATCCTGATTAAGCAGTTCAACAAACATGGTACTTACAGAGTGACCTTGTTTTTGAGAAACTGTTTATTTCTTTATTACATCATTGCAACTTGCTGAAAAGTGTCAACAGTGTTCTTATCATCCTGATTAAGCAGTTCAACAAACATGGTACTTACAGAGTGACCTTGTTTTTGAGAAACTGTTTATTTCTTTATTACATCATTGCAACTTGCTGAAAAGTGTCAACAGTGTTCTTATCATCGAGCTTAAACAGTACAGCAAAATGGTACTTACAGAGTGACCTTGTTTTTGAGAAACTGTTTATTTCTTTATTACATCATTGCAACTTGCTGAAAAGTGTCAACAGTGTTCTTATCATCCTGATTAAGCAGTTCAACAAACATGGTACTTACAGAGTGACCTTGTTTTTGAGAAACTGTTTATTTCTGTATTACATGATTGCAACTTGCTGAAAAGTGTTAACAGTGTTCCTTTCATCGAGTTTAAACAGTACAGCAAAATGGTACTTACAGAGTGACTCAAACATGACTTAGACCTTGTTTTTGAAAAACTGTTTATTTCTGTATTTCATGATTGCAACTTGCTGAAAAGTGTTAACAGGGTTCCTTCATCGAGTTTAAACAGTACAGCAAAATGGTACTTACAGAGTGACCTTGTTTTTGAGAAACTGTTTATTTCTGTATTACATCATTGCAACTTGCTGAAAAGTGTCAACAGTGTTCTTATTATCCTGATTAAGCAGTTCAACAAACATTGTACTTACAGAGTGACCTTGTTTTTGAGAAACTGTTTATTTCTGTATTACATGATTGCAACTTGCTGAAAAGTGTCAACAGTGTTCCTATCATCCTGATTAAGCAATACAGCAAAAATTGTTCTTACAGAGTGCATCAAACATGATTTAGACCTTGTTTGTGAAAAACGATTTATTTCTGTATTTCATGATTGCAACTTGCTGAAAAGTGTCAACAATGTTCCTTTCATCGAGTTTAAACAGTAGAGCAAAAATGGTTCTTACAGAGTGCATCAAACATGATTTAGACCTTGTTTGTGAAAAACTATTTATTTCTGTATTTCATGATTGCAACTTGCTGAAAAGTGTCAACAGTGTTCTTATCATCCTGATTAACCTC
This sequence comes from Salmo salar, assembly GCF_905237065.1. NCBI lineage: Eukaryota > Metazoa > Chordata > Actinopteri > Salmoniformes > Salmonidae > Salmo > Salmo salar. Next base: position 68,225 of record NW_025548173.1, on the reverse strand, counting down.
TTGGGGCTAGGTGGGACGCTAGCGTGCCACCCGTGGTGCACTCCATCAACAGCAGGTGCATTTCAAGAGCGGCAAATTTGAATCCAAATAAATGTCAAAATTCAAATTTTTCAAAAATACAACTATGTTACACCATTTGAAAGATAAACATCTCCTTATCTAACCACGTTTTACGATTTCAAAAAGGTTTTACGGCGAAAGCATAAATTTAGAGTATGTTAGGACAGTACATTTACAAGAGTTGTGTGTAATGTTTTGTCAAGTCAAAGACAGGGTCACCAAAACCATAAAACCAGCTAAAATGATACACTAACCTTTTACAATCTCCATCAGATGACACTCCTAGGACATTATGTTAGACAATGCATGCATTTTTAGTTCTATCAAGTTGATATTTATATCCAAAAACAGCGTTTTACTATGGCATTGATGTTGAGGAAATCGTTTCCCTCCAATAACCGGCAGTCAAGTCAGCGTCACAAATTAAATAATTAAAATTAGAAAACATTGGTAAAATATTATATTGTCATTTAAAGAATTATAGATTTACATCTTTTGAACGCAATCAACTTGCCAGATTTAAAAATAACCTTACTGGGAAATCACACTTTGCAATAATCTGAGCACTGTGCCCAGAAAAATACGCGTTGCGATACAGACTAGACGTCATGTTGGGGAGATCTAAAATCGAAAATACTATGTAAATAATCCATTACCTTTGATTCTCTTCATCAGATGTCACTTCCAGGTATCACAGGTCCATAACGAATGTAGTTTTGTTCAAAAAAGCTCATCATTTATGTCCAAAAATCTCCGTCTCGTTAGCACATGATGTAAGCCAGCCGGACTTCTCGTCATGAACGAGGGAAAAAATATATTTCCGTTCGTTCAAACATGTCAAACGTTGTATAGCATAAATCATTAGGGCCTTTTTTAACCAGAACATGAATAATATTCAAGGTGGACGAATGCATAGTCTTTTATAACGTATTGGAACGAGGGTACCCAACATGAAGTAGCGCGCCAGGTGTCTAATGGGACATCACCATTCCATGGCTCTTGTTCGGTCAGATCTCCCTCCAGAAGACTCAAAACACTTTGTAAAGGCTGGTGACATCTAGTGGAAGCAATAGGAAGTGCCAAAATATTCCTAAACCCCTGTGTTTTTCAATGGGATAGGTTTAAAGTCAATACAACACATCAGGTATCCACTTCCTGTCAGAAAATGTCTCAGGGTTTTGCCTGCCAAATGAGTTCTGTTATACTCACAGACACCATTCAAACAGTTTTGGAAACTTTAGAGTGTTTTCTATCCATATATAATAAGTATATGCATATTCTAGTTACTGGGTAGGATTAGTAACCAGATTAAATCGGGTACATTTTTTTTATCCAGACGTGCAAATGCTGCCCCCTAGACCCAACAGGTTAAGCAGTTCAACAAACATGGTACTTACAGAGTTACCTTGTTTTTGAGAAACTGTTTATTTCTGTATTACATGATTGCAACTTGCTGAAAAGTGTCAACAGTGTTCCTATCATCCTGATTAAGCAATACAGCAAAAATGGTTCTTACAGAGTGCATCAAACATGATTTAGACCTTGTTTGTGAAAAACTATTTATTTCTGTATTTCATGATTGCAACTTGCTGAAAAGTGTTAACAGTGTTCCTTTCATCGAGTTTAAACAGTACAGCAAAATGGTACTTACAGAGTGACTCAAACATGACTTATACCTTGTTTTTGAAAAACTCTTTATTTCTGTATTTCATGATTGCAACTTGCTGAAAAGTGTCAACAGTGTTCTTATCATCCTGATTAAGCAGTTCAACAAACATGGTACTTACAGAGTGACCTTGTTTTTGAGAAACTGTTTATTTCTTTATTACATCATTGCAACTTGCTGAAAAGTGTCAACAGTGTTCTTATCATCGAGCTTAAACAGTACAGCAAAATGGTTCTTACAGAGTGACCTTGTTTTTGAGAAACTGTTTATTTCTTTATTACATCATTGCAACTTGCTGAAAAGTGTCAACAGTGTTCTTATCATCCTGATTAAGCAGTTCAACAAACATGGTACTTACAGGGTGACCTTGTTTTTGAGAAACTGTTTATTTCTGTATTTCATGATTGCAACTTGCTGAAAAGTGTCAACAATGTTCCTTTCATCGAGTTTAAACAGTAGAGCAAAAATGGTTCTTACAGAGTGCATCAAACATGATTTAGACCTTGTTTGTGAAAAACTATTTATTTCTGTATTTCATGATTGCAACTTGCTGAAAAGTGTCAACAGTGTTCTTATCATCCTGATTAAGCAGTTCAACAAACATGGTACTTACAGAGTTACCTTGTTTTTGAGAAACTGTTTATTTCTGTATTACATGATTGCAACTTGCTGAAAAGTGTCAACAGTGTTCCTATCATCCTGATTAAGCAATACAGCAAAAATGGTTCTTACAGAGTGCATCAAACATGATTTAGACCTTGTTTGTGAAAAACTATTTATTTCTGTATTTCATGATTGCAACTTGCTGAAAAGTGTTAACAGTGTTCCTTTCATCGAGTTTAAACAGTACAGCAAAATGGTACTTACAGAGTGACTCAAACATGACTTAGACCTTGTTTTTGAAAAACTGTTTATTTCTGTATTTCATGATTGCAACTTGCTGAAAAGTGTCAACAGTGTTCTTATCATCCTGATTAAGCAGTTCAACAAACATGGTACTTACAGGGTGACCTTGTTTTTGAGAAACTGTTTATTTCTGTATTACATGATTGCAACTTGCTGAAAAGTGTCAACAGTGTTCCTATCATCCTGATTAAGCAATACAGCAAAAATGGTTCTTACAGAGTGCATCAAACATGATTTAGACCTTGTTTGTGAAAAACTATTTATTTCTGTATTTCATGATTGCAACTTGCTGAAAAGTGTCAACAGTGTTCTTATCATCCTGATTAAGCAGTTCAACAAACATGGTACTTACAGAGTTACCTTGTTTTTGAGAAACTGTTTATTTCTGTATTACATGATTGCAACTTGCTGAAAAGTGTCAACAGTGTTCCTATCATCCTGATTAAGCAATACAGCAAAAATGGTTCTTACAGAGTGCATCAAACATGATTTAGACCTTGTTTGTGAAAAACTATTTATTTCTGTATTTCATGATTGCAACTTGCTGAAAAGTGTTAACAGTGTTCCTTTCATCGAGTTTAAACAGTACAGCAAAATGGTACTTACAGAGTGACTCAAACATGACTTAGACCTTGTTTTTGAAAAACTGTTTATTTCTGTATTTCATGATTGCAACTTGCTGAAAAGTGTCAACAGTGTTCTTATCATCCTGATTAAGCAGTTCAACAAACATGGTACTTACAGAGTGACCTTGTTTTTGAGAAACTGTTTATTTCTTTATTACATCATTGCAACTTGCTGAAAAGTGTCAACAGTGTTCTTATCATCGAGCTTAAACAGTACAGCAAAATGGTACTTACAGAGTGACCTTGTTTTTGAGAAACTGTTTATTTCTGTATTACATCATTGCAACTTGCTGAAAAGTGACAACAGTGTTCTTATCATCCTGATTAAGCAGTTCAACAAACATGGTACTTACAGGGTGACCTTGTTTTTGAGAAACTGTTTATTTCTGTATTACATGATTGCAACTTGCTGAAAAGTGTCAACAATGTTCCTTTCATCGAGCTTAAACAGTACAGCAAAATGGTACTTACAGAGTGACTCAAACATGACTTAGACCTTGTTTTTGAAAAACTCTTTATTTCTGTATTTCATGATTGCAACTTGCTGAAAAGTGTTAACAGTGTTCCTTTCATCGAGTTTAAACAGTACAGCAAAATGGTACTTACAGAGTGACTCAAACATGACTTAGACCTTGTTTTTGAAAAACTGTTTATTTCTGTATTTCATGATTGCAACTTGCTGAAAAGTGTCAACAGTGTTCTTATCATCCTGATTAAGCAGTTCAACAAACATGGTACTTACAGAGTGACCTTGTTTTTGAGAAACGGTTTATTTCTTTATTACATCATTGCAACTTGCTGAAAAGTGTCAACAGTGTTCTTATCATCGAGCTTAAACAGTACAGCAAAATGGTACTTACAGAGTGACCTTGTTTTTGAGAAACTGTTTATTTCTTTATTACATCATTGCAACTTGCTGAAAAGTGTCAACAGTGTTCCTATCATCCTGATTAAGCAGTTCAACAAACATGGTACTTACAGGGTGACCTTGTTTTTGAGAAACTGTTTATTTCTGTATTACATGATTGCAACTTGCTGAAAAGTGTTAACAGTGTTCCTTTCATCGAGTTTAAACAGTACAGCAAAATGGTACTTACAGAGTGACTCAAACATGACTTAGACCTTGTTTTTGAAAAACTGTTTATTTCTGTATTTCATGATTGCAACTTGCTGAAAAGTGTTAACAGGGTTCCTTCATCGAGTTTAAACAGTACAGCAAAATGGTACTTACAGAGTGACCTTGTTTTTGAGAAACTGTTTATTTCTGTATTACATCATTGCAACTTGCTGAAAAGTGTCAACAGTGTTCTTATCATCCTGATTAAGCAGTTCAACAAACATGGTACTTACAGGGTGACCTTGTTTTTGAGAAACTGTTTATTTCTGTATTACATGATTGCAACTTGCTGAAAAGTGTCAACAATGTTCCTTTCATCGAGCTTAAACAGTACAGCAAAATGGTACTTACAGAGTGACTCAAACATGACTTAGACCTTGTTTTTGAAAAACTCTTTATTTCTGTATTTCATGATTGCAACTTGCTGAAAAGTGTCAACAGTGTTCCTATCATCCTGATTAAGCAATACAGCAAAAATTGTTCTTACAGAGTGCATCAAACATGATTTAGACCTTGTTTGTGAAAAACTATTTATTTCTGTATTTCATGATTGAAACTTGCTGAAAAGTGTCAACAATGTTACTTTCATCGAGTTTAAACAGTAGAGCAAAAATGGTTCTTACAGAGTGCATCAAACATGATTTAGACCTTGTTTGTGAAAAACTATTTATTTCTGTATTTCATGATTGCAACTTGCTGAAAAGTGTCAACAGTGTTCTTATCATCCTGATTAACCTCTTGGGGCTAGGTGGGACGCTAGCGTGCCACCCGTGGTGCACTCCATCAACAGCAGGTGCATTTCAAGAGCGGCAAATTTGAATCCAAATAAATGTCAAAATTCAAATTTTTCAAAAATACAACTATGTTACACCATTTGAAAGATAAACATCTCCTTAATCTAACCACGTTTTACGATTTCAAAAAGGTTTTACGGCGAAAGCATAAATTTAGAGTATGTTAGGACAGTACATTTACAAGAGTTGTGTGTAATGTTTTGTCAAGTCAAAGACAGGGTCACCAAAACCATAAAACCAGCTAAAATGATACACTAACCTTTTACAATCTCCATCAGATGACACTCCTAGGACATTATGTTAGACAATGCATGCATTTTTAGTTCTATCAAGTTGATATTTATATACAAAAACAGCGTTTTACTATGGCATTGATGTTGAGGAAATCGTTTCCCTCCAATAACCGGCAGTCAAGTCAGCGTCACAAATTAAATAATTAAAATTAGAAAACATTGGTAAAATATTATATTGTCATTTAAAGAATTATAGATTTACATCTTTTGAACGCAATCAACTTGCCAGATTTAAAAATAACCTTACTGGGAAATCACACTTTGCAATAATCTGAGCACTGTGCCCAGAAAAATACGCGTTGCGATACAGACTAGACGTCATGTTGGGGAGATCTAAAATCGAAAATACTATGTAAATAATCCATTACCTTTGATTCTCTTCATCAGATGTCACTTCCAGGTATCACAGGTCCATAACGAATGTAGTTTTGTTCAAAAAAGCTCATCATTTATGTCCAAAAATCTCCGTCTCGTTAGCACATGATGTAAGCCAGCCGGACTTCTCGTCATGAACGAGGGGAAAAAATATATTTCCGTTCGTTCAAACATGTCAAACGTTGTATAGCATAAATCATTAGGGCCTTTTTTAACCAGAACATGAATAATATTCAAGGTGGACGAATGCATAGTCTTTTATAAAGTATTGGAACGAGGGTACCCAACATGAAGTAGCGCGCCAGGTGTCTAATGGGACATCACCGTTCCATGGCTCTTGTTCGGTCAGATCTCCCTCCAGAAGACTCAAAACACTTTGTAAAGGCTGGTGACATCTAGTGGAAGCAATAGGAAGTGCCAAAATATTCCTAAACCCCTGAGTTTTTCAATGGGATAGGTTTAAAGTCAATACAACACATCAGGTATCCACTTCCTGTCAGAAAATGTCTCAGGGTTTTGCCTGCCAAATGAGTTCTGTTATACTCACAGACACCATTCAAACAGTTTTGGAAACTTTAGAGTGTTTTCTATCCATATATAATAAGTATATGCATATTCTAGTTACTGGGTAGGATTAGTAACCAGATTAAATCGGGTACATTTTTTTTATCCAGACGTGCAAATGCTGCCCCCTAGACCCAACAGGTTAAGCAGTTCAACAAACATGGTACTTACAGAGTTACCTTGTTTTTGAGAAACTGTTTATTTCTGTATTACATGATTGCAACTTGCTGAAAAGTGTCAACAGTGTTCCTATCATCCTGATTAAGCAATACAGCAAAAATGGTTCTTACAGAGTGCATCAAACATGATTTAGACCTTGTTTGTGAAAAACTATTTATTTCTGTATTTTATGATTGCAACTTGCTGAAAAGTGTCAACAATGTTCCTTTCATCGAGCTTAAACAGTACAGCAAAATGGTACTTACAGAGTGACTCAAACATGACTTAGACCTTGTTTTTGAAAAACTCTTTATTTCTGTATTTCATGATTGCAACTTGCAGAAAAAAGTTAACAGGGTTCCTTTCATTGAGTTTAAACAGTACAGCAAAATGGTACTTACATAGTGACCTTGTTTTTGAGAAACTGTTTATTTCTTTATTACATCATTGCAACTTGCTGAAAAGTGTCAACAGTGTTCTTATCATCCTGATTAAGCAGTTCAACAAACATGGTACTTACAGAGTGACCTTGTTTTTGAGAAACGGTTTATTTCTGTATTACATGATTGCAACTTGCTGAAAAGTGTCAACAGTGTTCCTATCATCCTGATTAAGCAATACAGCAAAAATGGTTCTTACAGAGTGCATCAAACATGATTTAGACCTTGTTTGTGAAAAACTCTTTATTTCTGTATTTCATGATTGCAACTTGCAGAAAAAAGTTAACAGGGTTCCTTTCATTGAGTTTAAACAGTACAGCAAAATGGTACTTACATAGTGACCTTGTTTTTGAGAAACTGTTTATTTCTGTATTACATGATTGCAACTTGCTGAAAAGTGTCAACAATGTTCCTTTCATCGAGCTTAAACAGTACAGCAAATTGGTACTTACAGAGTGACTCAAACATGACTTAGACTTTGTTTGTGAAAAACTATTTATTTCTGTATTTCATGATTGCAACTTGCTGAAAAGTGTTAACAGGGTTCCTTTCATTGAGTTTAAACAGTACAGCAAAATGGTACTTTCAGAGTGACCTTGTTTTTGAGAAACTGTTTATTTCTTTATTACATCATTGCAACTTGCTGAAAAGTGTCAACAGTGTTCTTATCATCCTGATTAAGCAGTTCAACAAACATGGTACTTACAGAGTGACCTTGTTTTTGAGAAACTGTTTATTTCTTTATTACATCATTGCAACTTGCTGAAAAGTGTCAACAGTGTTCCTATCATCCTGATTAAGCAATACAGCAAAAATGGTTCTTACAGAGTGCATCAAACATGACTTAGACCTTGTTTTTGAAAAACTGTTTATTTCTGTATTTCATGATTGCAACTTGCTGAAAAGTGTCAACAATGTTCCTTTCATTGAGCTTAAACAGTACAGCAAAATAGTACTTACAGAGTGACTCAAACATGACTTAGACCTTGTTTTTGAAAAACTCTTTATTTCTGTATTTCATGATTGCAACTTGCTGAAAAGTGTCAACAATGTTCCTTTCATCGAGCTTAAACAGTACAGCAAAATGGTACTTACAGAGTGACTCAAACATGACTTAGACCTTGTTTTTGAAAAACTCTTTATTTCTGTATTTCATGATTGCAACTTGCAGAAAAAAGTTAACAGGGTTCCTTTCATTGAGTTTAAACAGTACAGCAAAATGGTACTTACATAGTGACCTTGTTTTTGAGAAACTGTTTATTTCTGTATTACATCATTGCAACTTGCTGAAAAGTGTCAACAGTGTTCTTATCATCCTGATTATGCAGTTCAACAAACATGGTACTTACAGAGTGACCTTGTTTTTGAGAAACTGTTTATTTCTGTATTACATGATTGCAACTTGCTGAAAAGTGTCAACAGTGTTCCTATCATCCTGATTAAGCAATACAGCAAAAATGGTTCTTACAGAGTGCATCAAACATGATTTAGACCTTGTTTGTGAAAAACTATTTATTTCTGTATTTCATGATTGCAACTTGCTGAAAAGTGTTAACAGGGTTCCTTTCATCGAGTTTAAACAGTTCAACAAACATGGTACTTACAGAGTGACCTTGTTTTTGAGAAACTGTTTATTTCTGTATTACATGATTGCAACTTGCTGAAAAGTGTCAACAGTGTTCCTATCATCCTGATTAAGCAATACATCAAAAATGTTTCTTACAGAGTGCATCAAACATGATTTAGACCTTGTTTGTGAAAAACTATTTATTTCTGTATTTCATGATTGCAACTTGCTGAAAAGTGTCAACAATGTTCCTTTCATCGAGCTTAAACAGTACAGCCAAATGGTACTTACAGAGTGACTCAAACATGACTTAGACCTTGCTTTTGAAAACTCTTTATTTCTGTATTTCATGATTGCAACTTGCTGAAAAGTGTCAACAATGTTCCTTTCATCGAGCTTAAACAGTACCGCAAAATGGTACTTACAGAGTGACTCAAACATGACTTAGACCTTGTTTTTGAAAAACTCTTTATTTCTGTATTTCATGATTGCAACTTGCTGAAAAGTGTTAACCTGTTAGGGCTAGGGGGCAGCATTGACACGGCTGGATAAAAAACATACCCGATTTAATCTGGTTACCACTCCTACTCAGTAACTAGAATATGCATATACTTATTACATATGGATAGAAAACACCCTAAATTTTCTAAAACTGTTTGAATGGTGTCTGTGAGTATAACAGAACTCAAATGGCAGGTCAAAACCTGAGAGATTCCTTTACAGGAAGTGGCCTGTCTGACCATTTCTGGAACTTCTTTGCCATCTCTATCATTTACTAAGGATCTCTGCTCTAACGTAACACTTCCCACGTCGTCCATAGGCTCTCAGAGCCCGGGAAAAAAGAGAATGTCGTCATTCCAGCCACAGGCTGAAACACATTATCGCCTTTCTCAAGTGGCCCATCAAGAGACACTAGCTTATGCGCGTGACCCCGACCGCCCCCGCCTTTGGGATTTTTTCCTCTGTTTGCCGAAAAGGAGATTCCCTATCGGAATATTATCGCTTTTCTACGAGAAAAATGACGTAAAAATTGATTTTAAACAGCGGTTGACATGCTTCGACGTACGGCAATGGAATACTTTGAATTTTATTGTCAGGAATTGCGCCAAGCGCGCGACACTTCTTTACTATTTCGGATAGTGTCTGGAACGCACGAACAAAACGCCGCTATTCGGATATAACGATGGATTATTTTGGACCAAACCAACATTTGTTATTGAAGTAGACGTCCTGGGTGTGCATTCTGACGAAGACAACAAAAGGTAATGACATTTTTATAATAGTAAATATGATTATGGTGAGTGCTAAACTTGCCGGGTGTCTAAATAAGCGAGCCCGTGATGCCTGGGCTATGTACTTAGAATATTGCAAAATGTGCTTTCACCAAAAAGCTATTTTAAAATCGGACATATCGAGTGCATAGAGGAGGTCTGTATCTATAATTCTTAAAATAATTGTTATGCTTTTTGTGAACGTTTATCGTGAGTAATTTAGTAAAATGTTAGCGAATTCCCCGTAAGTTTGCGGGGGTATGCTAGTTCTGAACGTCACATGCTAATGTAAAAAGCTGGTTTTTGATATAAATATGAACTTGATTGAACAAAACATGCATGTATTGTATAACATAATGTCCTAGGGTTGTCATCTGATGAAGATCATCAAAGGTGAGTGCTGCATTTAGCTGTCTTCTGGGTTTTTGTGACATTATATGCTGGCTTGAAAAATGGGTGTCTGATTATTTCTGGCTTGGTACTCTGCTGACATAATCTAATGTTTTGCTTTCGTTGTAAAGCCTTTTTGAAATCGGACAGTGTGGTTAGATTAACGAGAGTCTTATCTTTAAATGGCTGTAAAATAGTCATATGTTTGAGAAATTGAAGTAATAGGATTTTGAAGATTTTGAAAATCGCGCCACAGGCTGGCAGTGGCTGTTACGTAGGTGGGACGAATTCGTCCCGCCGGTCCCATAGAGGTTTTAACAGGGTTCCTTTCATCGAGTTTAAACAGTACAGCAAAATGGTACTTACAGAGTGACCTTGTTTTTGAGAAACTGTTTATTTCTGTATTACATGATTGCAACTTGCTGAAAAGTGTCAACAGTGTTCCTATCATCCTGATTAAGCAATACAGCAAAAATGGTTCTTACAGAGTGCATCAAACATGATTTAGACCTTGTTTGTGAAAAACTCTTTATTTCTGTATTTCATGATTGCAACTTGCTGAAAAGTGTCAACAGTGTTCTTATCATCCTGATTAAGCAGTTCAACAAACATGGTACTTACAGAGTGACCTTGTTTTTGAGAAACTGTTTATTTCTGTATTACATGATTGCAACTTGCTGAAAAGTGTCAACAGTGTTCCTATCATCCTGATTAAGCAATACAGCAAAAATGGTTCTTACAGAGTGCATCAAACATGATTTAGACCTTGTTTGTGAAAAACTATTTATTTCTGTATTTCATGATTGCAACTTGCTGAAAAGTGTCAACAGTGTTCTTATCATCCTGATTAAGCAATACAGCAAAAATGGTACTTACAGAGTGACTCAAACATGACTTAGACCTTGTTTTTGAAAAACTCTTTATTTCTTTATTACATCATTGCAACTTGCTGAAAAGTGTCAACAGTGTTCTTATCATCCTCATTAAGCAGTTCAACAAACATGGTACTTACAGAGTGACCTTGTTTTTGAGAAACTGTTTACTTCTGTATTACATGATTGCAACTTGCTGAAAAGTGTCAACAGTGTTCCTATCATCCTGATTAAGCAATACAGCAAAAATGGTTTTTACAGAGTGCATCAAACATGATTTAGACCTTGTTTGTGAAAAACTATTTATTTCTGTATTTCATGATTGCAACTTGCTGAAAAGTGTTAACAGTGTTCCTTTCATCGAGTTTAAACAGTAGAGCAAAATGGTACTTACAGAGTGACTCAAACATGACTTAGACTTTGTTTTTGAAAAACTGTTTATTTCTGTATTTCATGATTGCAACTTGCTGAAAAGTGTCAACAATGTTCCTTTCATCGAGTTTAAACATTAGAGCAAAAATGGTTCTTACAGAGTGACTCAAACATGACTTAGACCTTGTTTGTGAAAAACTCTTTATTTCTGTATTTCATGATTGCAACTTGCTGAAAAGTGTCAACAGTGTTCTTATCATCCTGATTAAGCAGTTCAACAAACATGGTACATACAGAGTGACCTTGTTTTTGAGAAACTGTTTATTTCTGTATTACATGATTGCAACTTGCTGAAAAGTGTCAACAGTGTTCCTATCATCCTGATTAAGCAATACAGCAAAAATGGTTCTTACAGAGTGCATCAAACATGATTTAGACCTTGTTTGTGAAAAACAATTTATTTCTGTATTTCATGATTGCAACTTGCTGAAAAGTGTCAACAATGTTCCTTTCATCGAGCTTAAACAGTACAGCAAAATGGTACTTACAGAGTGACTCAAACATGACTTAGACCTTGTTTTTGAAAAACTCTTTATTTCTGTATTTCATGATTGCAACTTGCAGAAAAAAGTTAACAGGGTTCCTTTCATTGAGTTTAAACAGTACACCAAAATGGTACTTACATAGTGACCTTGTTTTTGAGAAACTTTATTTCTTTATTACATCATTGCAACTTGCTGAAAAGTGCCAACAGTGTTCTTATCATCCTGATTAAGCAGTTCAACAAAAATGGTACTTACAGAGTGACCTTGTTTTTGAGAAACTGTTTATTTCTGTATTACATGATTGCAACTTGCTGAAAAGTGTCAACAGTGTTCCTATCATCCTGATTAAGCAATACAGCAAAAATGGTTCTTACAGAGTGCATCAAACATGATTTAGACCTTGTTTGTGAAAAACTATTTATTTCTGTATTTCATGATTGCAACTTGCTGAAAAGTGTTAACAGGGTTCCTTTCATTGAGTTTAAACAGTACAGCAAAATGGTACTTTCAGAGTGACCTTGTTTTTGAGAAACTGTTTATTTCTTTATTACATCATTGCAACTTGCTGAAAAGTGTCAACAGTGTTCTTATTATCCTGATTAAGCAGTTCAACAAACATTGTACTTACAGAGTGACCTTGTTTTTGAGAAACTGTTTATTTCTGTATTACATGATTGCAACTTGCTGAAAAGTGTCAACAATGTTCCTTTCATCGAGCTTAAACAGTACAGCAAATTGGTACTTACAGATTGACTCAAACATGACTTAGACCTTGTTTTTGAAAAACTCTTTATTTCTGTATTTCATGATTGCAACTTGCTGAAAAGTGTCAACAGTGTTCCTATCACACTAATTAAGCAATACAGCAAAAATGGTTCTTACAGAGTGCATCAAACATGATTTAGACCTTGTTTGTGAAAAACTATTTATTTCTGTATTTCATGATTGCAACTTGCTGAAAAGTGTCAACAATGTTCCTTTCATCGAGCTTAACAGTACAGCAAAATGGTACTTACAGAGTGACTCAAACATGACTTAGACCTTGTTTTTGAAAAACTCTTTATTTCTGTATTTCATGATTGCAACTTGCAGAAAAAAGTTAACAGGGTTCCTTTCATTGAGTTTAAACAGTACTGCAAAATGGTACTTACAGAGTGACCTTGTTTTTGAGAAACTGTTTATTTCTGTATTACATCATTGCAACTTGCTGAAAAGTGTCAACAGTGTTCTTATCATCCTGATTAAGCAGTTCAACAAAAATGGTACTTACAGAGTGACCTTGTTTTTGAGAAACTGTTTATTTCTGTATTACATGATTGCAACTTGCTGAAAAGTGTCAACAGTGTTCCTATCATCCTGATTAAGCAATACAGCAAAAATGGTTCTTACAGAGTGCATCAAACATGATTTAGACTTTGTTTGTGAAAAACTCTTTATTTCTGTATTTCATGATTGCAACTTGCTGAAAAGTGTTAACAGGGTTCCTTTCATTGAGTTTAAACAGTACAGCAAAATGGTACTTTCAGAGTGACCTTGTTTTTGAGAAACTGTTTATTTCTTTATTACATCATTGCAACTTGCAGAAAAGTGTCAACAGTGTTCTTATCATCCTGATTAAGCAGTTCAACAAACATGGTACTTACAGAGTGACCTTGTTTTTGAGAAACTGTTTATTTCTGTATTACATGATTGCAACTTGCTGAAAAGTGTCAACAGTGTTCCTATCATCCTGATTAAGCAATACAGCAAAAATGGTTCTTACAGAGTGCATCAAACATGATTTAGACCTTGTTTGTGAAAAACTATTTATTTCTGTATTTCATGATTGCAACTTGCTGAAAAGTGTTAACAGGGTTCCTTTCATTGAGTTTAAACAGTACAGCAAAATGGTACTTTCAGAGTGACCTTGTTTTTGAGAAACTGTTTATTTCTTTATTACATCATTGCAACTTGCTGAAAAGTGTCAACAGTGTTCTTATTATCCTGATTAAGCAGTTCAACAAACATTGTACTTACAGAGTGACCTTGTTTTTGAGAAACTGTTTATTTCTGTATTACATGATTGCAACTTGCTGAAAAGTGTCAACAATGTTCCTTTCATCGAGCTTAAACAGTACAGCAAATTGGTACTTACAGAGTGACTCAAACATGACTTAGACCTTGTTTTTGAAAAACTCTTTATTTCTGTATTTCATGATTGCAACTTGCTGAAAAGTGTCAACACTGTTCCTATCACACTAATTAAGCAATACAGCAAAAATGGTTCTTACAGAGTGCATCAAACATGATTTAGACCTTGTTTGTGAAAAACTATTTATTTCTGTATTTCATGATTGCAACTTGCTGAAAAGTGTCAACAATGTTCCTTTCATCGAGCTTAAACAGTACAGCAAAATGGTACTTACAGAGTGACTCAAACATGACTTAGACCTTGTTTTTGAAAAACTCTTTATTTCTGTATTTCATGATTGCAACTTGCAGAAAAAAGTTAACAGGGTTCCTTTCATTGAGTTTAAACAGTACAGCAAAATGGTACTTACAGAGTGACCTTGTTTTTGAGAAACTGTTTATTTCTGTATTACATCATTGCAACTTGCTGAAAAGTGTCAACAGTGTTCTTATCATCCTGATTAAGCAGTTCAACAAAAATGGTACTTACAGAGTGACCTTGTTTTTGAGAAACTGTTTATTTCTGTATTACATGATTGCAACTTGCTGAAAAGTGTCAACAGTGTTCCTATCATCCTGATTAAGCAATACAGCAAAAATGGTTCTTACAGAGTGCATCAAACATGATTTAGACTTTGTTTGTGAAAAACTATTTATTTCTGTATTTCATGATTGCAACTTGCTGAAAAGTGTTAACCTCTTGGGGCTAGGTGGGACGCTAGCGTGCCACCTGTGGTGCACTCCATCAACAGCAGGTGCATTTCAAGAGCGGCAAATTTGAATCCAAATAAATGTCAAAATTCAAATTTTTCAAAAATACAACTATGTTACACCATTTGAAAGATAAACATCTCCTTAATCTAACCACGTTTTACGATTTCAAAAAGGTTTTACGGCGAAAGCATAAATTTAGAGTATGTTAGGACAGTACATTTACAAGAGTTGTGTGTAATGTTTTGTCAAGTCAAAGACAGGGTCACCAAAACCATAAAACCAGCTAAAATGATACACTAACCTTTTACAATCTCCATCAGATGACACTCCTAGGACATTATGTTAGACAATGCATGCATTTTTAGTTCTATCAAGTTCATATTTATATACAAAAACAGCGTTTTACTATGGCATTGATGTTGAGGAAATCGTTTCCCTCCAATAACCGGCAGTCAAGTCAGCGTCAGAAATTAAATAATTAAAATTAGAAAACATTGTTAAAATATTATATTGTCATTTAAAGAATTATAGATTTACATCTTTTGAACGCAATCAACTTGCCAGATTTAAAAATAACCTTACTGGGAAATCACACTTTGCAATAATCTGAGCACTGTGCCCAGAAAAATACGCGTTGCGATACAGACTAGACGTCATGTTGGGGAGATCTAAAATCGAAAATACTATGTAAATAATCCATTACCTTTGATTCTCTTCATCAGATGTCACTTCCAGGTATCACAGGTCCATAACGAATGTAGTTTTGTTCAAAAAAGCTCATCATTTATGTCCAAAAATCTCCGTCTCGTTAGCACATGATGTAAGCCAGCCGGACTTCTCGTCATGAACGAGGGGAAAAAATATATTTCCGTTCGTTCAAACATGTCAAACGTTGTATAGCATAAATCATTAGGGCCTTTTTTAACCAGAACATGAATAATATTCAAGGTGGACGAATGCATAGCCTTTTATAACGTATTGGAACGAGGGTACCCAACATGAAGTAGCGCCAGGTGTCTAATGGGACATCACCGTTCCATGGCTCTTGTTCGGTCAGATCTCCCTCCAGAAGACTCAAAACACTTTGTAAAGGCTGGTGACATCTAGTGGAAGCAATAGGAAGTGCCAAAATATTCCTAAACCCCTGTGTCTTTCAATGGGATAGCTTTAAAGTCAATACAACACATCAGGTATCCACTTCCTGTCAGAAAATGTCTCAGGGTTTTGCCTGCCAAATGAGTTCTGTTATACTCACAGACACCATTCAAACAGTTTTGGAAACTTTAGAGTGTTTTCTATCCATATATAATAAGTATATGCATATTCTAGTTACTGGGTAGGATTAGTAACCAGATTAAATCGGGTACATTTTTTTTATCCAGACGTGCAAATGCTGCCCCCTAGACCCAACAGGTTAACAGGGTTCCTTTCATTGAGTTTAAACAGTACAGCAAAATGGTACTTTCAGAGTGACCTTGTTTTTGAGAAACTGTTTATTTCTTTATTACATCATTGCAACTTGCAGAAAAGTGTCAACAGTGTTCTTATCATCCTGATTAAGCAGTTCAACAAACATGGTACTTACAGAGTGACCTTGTTTTTGAGAAACTGTTTATTTCTGTATTACATGATTGCAACTTGCTGAAAAGTGTCAACAGTGTTCCTATCATCCTGATTAAGCAATACAGCAAAAATGGTTCTTACAGAGTGCATCAAACATGATTTAGACCTTGTTTGTGAAAAACTATTTATTTCTGTATTTCATGATTGCAACTTGCTGAAAAGTGTTAACAGGGTTCCTTTCATTGAGTTTAAACAGTACAGCAAAATGGTACTTTCAGAGTGACCTTGTTTTTGAGAAACTGTTTATTTCTTTATTACATCATTGCAACTTGCAGAAAAGTGTCAACAGTGTTCTTATCATCCTGATTAAGCAGTTCAACAAACATGGTACTTACAGAGTGACCTTGTTTTTGAGAAACTGTTTATTTCTGTATTACATGATTGCAACTTGCTGAAAAGTGTCAACAGTGTTCCTATCATCCTGATTAAGCAATACAGCAAAAATGGTTCTTACTGAGTGCATCAAACATGATTTAGACCTTGTTTTTGAAAAACTGTTTATTTCTGTATTTCATGATTGCAACTTGCTGAAAAGTGTTAACAGGGTTCCTTTCATCGAGTTTAAACAAGTACAGCAAAATGGTACTTACAGAGTGACCTTGTTTTTGAGAAACTGTTTATTTCTGTATTACATGATTGCAACTTGCTGAAAAGTGTCAACAGTGTTCTTATCATCCTGATTAAGCAGTTCAACAAAAATGGTACTTACAGAGTGACCTTGTTTTTGAGAAACTGTTTATTTCTGTATTTCATGATTGCAACTTGCTGAAAAGTGTTAACAGGGTTCCTTTCATTGAGTTTAAACAGTACAGCAAAATGGTACTTTCAGAGTGACCTTGTTTTTGAGAAACTGTTTATTTCTTTATTACAACATTGCAACTTGCTGAAAAGTTTTAACAGGGTTCCTTTCATCGAGTTTAAACAGTACAGCAAAATGGTACTTACAGAGTGACCTTGTTTTTGAGAAACTTTATTTCTTTATTACATCATTGCAACTTGCTGAAAAGTGTCAACAGTGTTCTTATCATCCTGATTAAGCAGTTCAACAAAAATGGTACTTACAGAGTGACCTTGTTTTTGAGAAACTGTTTATTTCTGTATTACATGATTGCAACTTGCTGAAAAGTGTCAACAGTGTTCCTATCATCCTGATTAAGCAATACAGCAAAAATGGTTCTTACAGAGTGCATCAAACATGATTTAGACCTTGTTTGTGAAAAACTATTTATTTCTGTATTTCATGATTGCAACTTGCTGAAAAGTGTCAACAGTGTTCTTATTATCCTGATTAAGCAGTTCAACAAACATTGTACTTACAGAGTGACCTTGTTTTTGAGAAACTGTTTATTTCTGTATTACATGATTGCAACTTGCTGAAAAGTGTCAACAATGTTCCTTTCATCGAGCTTAAACAGTACAGCAAATTGGTACTTACAGAGTGACTCAAACATGACTTAGACCTTGTTTTTGAAAAACTCTTTATTTCTGTATTTCATGATTGCAACTTGCTGAAAAGTGTCAACAGTGTTCCTATCACCCTAATTAAGCAATACAGCAAAAATGGTTCTTACAGAGTGCATCAAACATGATTTAGACCTTGTTTGTGAAAAACTATTTATTTCTGTATTTCATGATTGCAACTTGCTGAAAAGTGTCAACAATGTTCCTTTCATCGAGCTTAAACAGTACAGCAAAATGGTACTTACAGAGTGACTCAAACATGACTTAGACCTTGTTTTTGAAAAACTCTTTATTTCTGTATTTCACGATTGCAACTTGCAGAAAAAAGTTAACAGGGTTCCTTTCATTGAGTTTAAACAGTACAGCAAAATGGTACTTACAGAGTGACCTTGTTTTTGAGAAACTGTTTATTTCTGTATTACATCATTGCAACTTGCTGAAAAGTGTCAACAGTGTTCTTATCATCCTGATTAAGCAGTTCAACAAAAATGGTACTTACAGAGTGCATCAAACATGATTTAGACCTTGTTTGTGAAAAACTATTTATTTCTGTATTTCATGATTGCAACTTGCTGAAAAGGGTTAACAGGGTTCCTTTCATTGAGTTTAAACAGTACAGCAAAATGGTACTTTCAGAGTGACCTTGTTTTTGAGTAACTGTTTATTTCTTTATTACATCATTGCAACTTGCAGAAAAGTGTCAACAGTGTTCTTATCATCCTGATTAAGCAGTTCAACAAACATGGTACTTACAGAGTGACCTTGTTTTTGAGAAACTGTTTATTTCTGTATTACATGATTGCAACTTGCTGAAAAGTGTCAACAGTGTTCCTATCATCCTGATTAAGCAATACAGCAAAAATGGTTCTTACAGAGTGCATCAAACATGATTTAGACCTTGTTTGTGAAAAACTATTTATTTCTGTATTTCATGATTGCAACTTGCTGAAAAGTGTTAACAGTGTTCCTTTCATCGAGTTTAAACAGTACAGCAAAATGGTACTTACAGAGTGACTCAAACATGACTTAGACTTTGTTTTTGAAAAACTCTTTATTTCTGTATTTCATGATTGCAACTTGCAGAAAAAAGTTAACAGGGTTCCTTTCATTGAGTTTAAACAGTACAGCAAAATGGTACTTACATAGTGACCTTGTTTTTGAGAAACGGTTTATTTCTGTATTACATGATTGCAACTTGCTGAAAAGTGTCAACAGTGTTCCTATCATCCTGATTAAGCAATACAGCAAAAATGGTTCTTACAGAGTGCATCAAACATGATTTAGACCTTGTTTTTGAAAAACTGTTTATTTCTGTATTTCATGATTGCAACTTGCTGAAAAGTGTTAACAGGGTTCCTTTCATCGAGTTTAAACAAGTACAGCAAAATGGTACTTACAGAGTGACCTTGTTTTTGAGAAACTGTTTATTTCTGTATTACATCATTGCAACTTGCTGAAAAGTGTCAACAGTGTTCTTATCATCCTGATTAACCTCTTGGGGCTAGGTGGGACGCTAGCGTGCCACCCGTGGTGCACTCCATCAACAGCAGGTGCATTTCAAGAGCGGCAAATTTGAATCCAAATAAATGTCAAAATTCAAATTTTTCAAAAATACAACTATGTTACACCATTTGAAAGATAAACATCTCCTTAATCTAACCACGTTTTACGATTTCAAAAAGGTTTTACGGCGAAAGCATAAATTTAGAGTATGTTAGGACAGTACATTTACAAGAGTTGTGTGTAATGTTTTGTCAAGTCAAAGACAGGGTCACCAAAACCATAAAACCAGCTAAAATGATGCACTAACCTTTTACAATCTCCATCAGATGACACTCCTAGGACATTATGTTAGACAATGCATGCATTTTTACTTCTATCAAGTTGATATTTATATACAAAAACAGCGTTTTACTATGGCATTGATGTTGAGGAAATCGTTTCCCTCCAATAACCGGCAGTCAAGTCAGCGTCACAAATTAAATAATTAAAATTAGAAAACATTGGTAAAATATTATATTGTCATTTAAAGAATTATAGATTTACATCTTTTGAACGCAATCAACTTGCCAGATTTAAAAATAACCTTACTGGGAAATCACACTTTGCAATAATCTGAGCACTGTGCCCAGAAAAATACGCGTTCGCGATACAGACTAGACGTCATGTTGGGGAGATCTAAAATCGAAAATACTATGTAAATAATCCATTACCTTTGATTCTCTTCATCAGATGTCACTTCCAGGTATCACAGGTCCATAACGAATGTAGTTTTGTTCAAAAAAGCTCATCATTTATGTCCAAAAATCTCCGTCTCGTTAGCACATGATGTAAGCCAGCCGGACTTCTCGTCATGAACGAGGGGAAAAAATATATTTCCGTTCGTTCAAACATGTCAAACGTTGTATAGCATAAATCATTAGGGCCTTTTTTAACCAGAACATGAATAATATTCAAGGTGGACGAATGCATAGTCTTTTAAAACGTATTGGAACGAGGGTACCCAACATGAAGTAGCGCGCCAGGTGTCTAATGGGACATCACCGTTCCATGGCTCTTGTTCGGTCAGATCTCCCTCCAGAAGACTCAAAACACTTTGTAAAGGCTGGTGACATCTAGTGGAAGCAATAGGAAGTGCCAAAATATTCCTAAACCCCTGTGTTTTTCAATGGGATAGGTTTAAAGTCAATACAACACATCAGGTATCCACTTCCTGTCAGAAAATGTCTCAGGGTTTTGCCTGCCAAATGAGTTCTGTTATACTCACAGACACCATTCAAACAGTTTTGGAAACTTTAGAGTGTTTTCTATCCATATATAATAAGTATATGCATATTCTAGTTACTGGGTAGGATTAGTAACCAGATTAAATCGGGTACATTTTTTTTATCCAGACGTGCAAATGCTGCCCCCTAGACCCAACAGGTTAAGCAGTTCAACAAACATGGTACTTACAGAGTGACCTTGTTTTTGAGAAACTGTTTATTTCTGTATTACATGATTGCAACTTGCTGAAAAGTGTCAACAGTGTTCCTATCACCCTAATTAAGCAATACAGCAAAAATGGTTCTTACAGAGTGCATCAAACATGATTTAGACCTTGTTTGTGAAAAACTATTTATTTCTGTATTTCATGATTGCAACTTGCTGAAAAGTGTCAACAATGTTCCTTTCATCGAGCTTAAACAGTACAGCAAAATGGTACTTACAGAGTGACTCAAACATGACTTAGACCTTGTTTTTGAAAAACTCTTTATTTCTGTATTTCATGATTGCAACTTGCAGAAAAAAGTTAACAGGGTTCCTTTCATTGAGTTTAAACAGTACAGCAAAATGGTACTTACAGAGTGACCTTGTTTTTGAGAAACTGTTTATTTCTGTATTACATCATTGCAACTTGCTGAAAAGTGTCAACAGTGTTCTTATCATCCTGATTAAGCAGTTCAACAAAAATGGTACTTACAGAGTGACCTTGTTTTTGAGAAACTGTTTATTTCTGTATTACATGATTGCAACTTGCTGAAAAGTGTCAACAGTGTTCCTATCATCCTGATTAAGCAATACAGCAAAAATGGTTCTTACAGAGTGCATCAAACATGATTTAGACCTTGTTTGTGAAAAACTATTTATTTCTGTATTTCATGATTGCAACTTGCTGAAAAGTGTTAACAGGGTTCCTTTCATTGAGTTTAAACAGTACAGCAAAATGGTACTTTCAGAGTGACCTTGTTTTTGAGAAACTGTTTATTTCTTTATTACATCATTGCAACTTGCAGAAAAGTGTCAACAGTGTTCTTATCATCCTGATTAAGCAGTTCAACAAACATGGTACTTACAGAGTGACCTTGTTTTTGAGAAACTGTTTATTTCTGTATTACATGATTGCAACTTGCTGAAAAGTGTCAACAGTGTTCCTATCATCCTGATTAAGCAATACAGCAAAAATGGTTCTTACTGAGTGCATCAAACATGATTTAGACCTTGTTTTTGAAAAACTGTTTATTTCTGTATTTCATGATTGCAACTTGCTGAAAAGTGTTAACAGGGTTCCTTTCATCGAGTTTAAACAAGTACAGCAAAATGGTACTTACAGAGTGACCTTGTTTTTGAGAAACTGTTTATTTCTGTATTACATGATTGCAACTTGCTGAAAAGTGTCAACAGTGTTCTTATCATCCTGATTAAGCAGTTCAACAAAAATGGTACTTACAGAGTGACCTTGTTTTTGAGAAACTGTTTATTTCTGTATTACATGATTGCAACTTGCTGAAAAGTGTCAACAGTGTTCCTATCATCCTGATTAAGCAATACAGCAAAAATGGTTCTTACAGAGTGCATCAAACATGATTTAGACCTTGTTTGTGAAAAACTATTTATTTCTGTATTTCATGATTGCAACTTGCTGAAAAGTGTTAACAGGGTTCCTTTCATTGAGTTTAAACAGTACAGCAAAATGGTACTTTCAGAGTGACCTTGTTTTTGAGAAACTGTTTATTTCTTTATTACATCATTGCAACTTGCAGAAAAGTGTCAACAGTGTTCTTATCATCCTGATTAAGCAGTTCAACAAACATGGTACTTACAGAGTGACCTTGTTTTTGAGAAACTGTTTATTTCTGTATTACATGATTGCAACTTGCTGAAAAGTGTCAACAGTGTTCCTATCATCCTGATTAAGCAATACAGCAAAAATGGTTCTTACTGAGTGCATCAAACATGATTTAGACCTTGTTTTTGAAAAACTGTTTATTTTTGTATTTCATGATTGCAACTTGCTGAAAAGTGTTAACAGGGTTCCTTTCATCGAGTTTAAACAAGTACAGCAAAATGGTACTTACAGAGTGACCTTGTTTTTGAGAAACTGTTTATTTCTGTATTACATGATTGCAACTTGCTGAAAAGTGTCAACAGTGTTCTTATCATCCTGATTAAGCAGTTCAACAAAAATGGTACTTACAGAGTGACCTTGTTTTTGAGAAACTGTTTATTTCTGTATTTCATGATTGCAACTTGCTGAAAAGTGTTAACAGGGTTCCTTTCATTGAGTTTAAACAGTACAGCAAAATGGTACTTTCAGAGTGACCTTGTTTTTGAGAAACTGTTTATTTCTTTATTACATCATTGCAACTTGCTGAAAAGTTTTAACAGGGTTCCTTTCATCGAGTTTAAACAGTACAGCAAAATGGTACTTACAGAGTGACCTTGTTTTTGAGAAACTTTATTTCTTTATTACATCATTGCAACTTGCTGAAAAGTGTCAACAGTGTTCTTATCATCCTGATTAAGCAGTTCAACAAAAATGGTACTTACAGAGTGACCTTGTTTTTGAGAAACTGTTTATTTCTGTATTACATGATTGCAACTTGCTGAAAAGTGTCAACAGTGTTCCTATCATCCTGATTAAGCAATACAGCAAAAATGGTTCTTACAGAGTGCATCAAACATGATTTAGACCTTGTTTGTGAAAAACTATTTATTTCTGTATTTCATGATTGCAACTTGCTGAAAAGTGTCAACAGTGTTCTTATTATCCTGATTAAGCAGTTCAACAAACATTGTACTTACAGAGTGACCTTGTTTTTGAGAAACTGTTTATTTCTGTATTACATGATTGCAACTTGCTGAAAAGTGTCAACAATGTTCCTTTCATCGAGCTTAAACAGTACAGCAAAATGGTACTTACAGAGTGACTCAAACATGACTTAGACCTTGTTTTTGAAAAACTCTTTATTTCTGTATTTCATGATTGCAACTTGCAGAA
The DNA here is from genome assembly GCF_905237065.1 of Salmo salar. Taxonomy (NCBI): domain Eukaryota; kingdom Metazoa; phylum Chordata; class Actinopteri; order Salmoniformes; family Salmonidae; genus Salmo; species Salmo salar. The sequence goes on along the minus strand of NW_025548173.1, from coordinate 44,480 downwards.
AAAAGTTAACAGGGTTCCTTTCATTGAGTTTAAACAGTACAGCAAAATGGTACTTACAGAGTGACCTTGTTTTTGAGAAACTGTTTATTTCTGTATTACATCATTGCAACTTGCTGAAAAGTGTCAACAGTGTTCTTATCATCCTGATTAAGCAGTTCAACAAAAATGGTACTTACAGAGTGCATCAAACATGATTTAGACCTTGTTTGTGAAAAACTATTTATTTCTGTATTTCATGATTGCAACTTGCTGAAAAGGGTTAACAGGGTTCCTTTCATTGAGTTTAAACAGTACAGCAAAATGGTACTTTCAGAGTGACCTTGTTTTTGAGTAACTGTTTATTTCTTTATTACATCATTGCAACTTGCAGAAAAGTGTCAACAGTGTTCTTATCATCCTGATTAAGCAGTTCAACAAACATGGTACTTACAGAGTGACCTTGTTTTTGAGAAACTGTTTATTTCTGTATTACATGATTGCAACTTGCTGAAAAGTGTCAACAGTGTTCCTATCATCCTGATTAAGCAATACAGCAAAAATGGTTCTTACAGAGTGCATCAAACATGATTTAGACCTTGTTTGTGAAAAACTATTTATTTCTGTATTTCATGATTGCAACTTGCTGAAAAGTGTTAACAGTGTTCCTTTCATCGAGTTTAAACAGTACAGCAAAATGGTACTTACAGAGTGACTCAAACATGACTTAGACTTTGTTTTTGAAAAACTGTTTATTTCTGTATTTCATGATTGCAACTTGCAGAAAAAAGTTAACAGGGTTCCTTTCATTGAGTTTAAACAGTACAGCAAAATGGTACTTACATAGTGACCTTGTTTTTGAGAAACGGTTTATTTCTGTATTACATGATTGCAACTTGCTGAAAAGTGTTAACAGGGTTCCTTTCATCGAGTTTAAACAAGTACAGCAAAATGGTACTTACAGAGTGACCTTGTTTTTGAGAAACTGTTTATTTCTGTATTACATCATTGCAACTTGCTGAAAAGTGTCAACAGTGTTCTTATCATCCTGATTAAGCAGTTCAACAAACATGGTACTTACAGAGTGACCTTGTTTTTGAGAAACTGTTTATTTCTGTATTACATGATTGCAACTTGCTGAAAAGTGTCAACAGTGTTCCTATCATCCTGATTAAGCAATACAGCAAAAATGGTTCTTACTGAGTGCATCAAACATGATTTAGACCTTGTTTTTGAAAAACTGTTTATTTCTGTATTTCATGATTGCAACTTGCTGAAAAGTGTTAACAGGGTTCCTTTCATCGAGTTTAAACAAGTACAGCAAAATGGTACTTACAGAGTGACCTTGTTTTTGAGAAACTGTTTATTTCTGTATTACATGATTGCAACTTGCTGAAAAGTGTCAACAGTGTTCTTATCATCCTGATTAAGCAGTTCAACAAAAATGGTACTTACAGAGTGACCTTGTTTTTGAGAAACTGTTTATTTCTGTATTACATGATTGCAACTTGCTGAAAAGTGTCAACAGTGTTCCTATCATCCTGATTAAGCAATACAGCAAAAATGGTTCTTACAGAGTGCATCAAACATGATTTAGACCTTGTTTGTGAAAAACTATTTATTTCTGTATTTCATGATTGCAACTTGCTGAAAAGTGTTAACAGGGTTCCTTTCATTGAGTTTAAACAGTACAGCAAAATGGTACTTTCAGAGTGACCTTGTTTTTGAGAAACTGTTTATTTCTTTATTACATCATTGCAACTTGCTGAAAAGTGTCAACAGTGTTCTTATTATCCTGATTAAGCAGTTCAACAAACATTGTACTTACAGAGTGACCTTGTTTTTGAGAAACTGTTTATTTCTGTATTACATGATTGCAACTTGCTGAAAAGTGTCAACAATGTTCCTTTCATCGAGCTTAAACAGTACAGCAAATTGGTACATACAGAGTGACTCAAACATGACTTAGACCTTGTTTTTGAAAAACTCTTTATTTCTGTATTTCATGATTGCAACTTGCTGAAAAGTGTCAACAGTGTTCCTATCACCCTAATTAAGCAATACAGCAAAAATGGTTCTTACAGAGTGCATCAAACATGATTTAGACCTTGTTTGTGAAAAACTATTTATTTCTGTATTTCATGATTGCAACTTGCTGAAAAGTGTCAACAATGTTCCTTTCATCGAGCTTAAGCAGTTCAACAAAAATGGTACTTACAGAGTGCATCAAACATGATTTAGACCTTGTTTGTGAAAAACTATTTATTTCTGTATTTCATGATTGCAACTTGCTGAAAAGTGTTAACAGGGTTCCTTTCATTGAGTTTAAACAGTACAGCAAAATGGTACTTTCAGAGTGACCTTGTTTTTGAGAAACTGTTTATTTCTTTATTACATCATTGCAACTTGCAGAAAAGTGTCAACAGTGTTCTTATCATCCTGATTAAGCAGTTCAACAAACATGGTACTTACAGAGTGACCTTGTTTTTGAGAAACTGTTTATTTCTGTATTACATGATTGCAACTTGCTGAAAAGTGTCAACAGTGTTCCTATCATCCTGATTAAGCAATACAGCAATAATGGTTCTTACTGAGTGCATCAAACATGATTTAGACCTTGTTTTTGAAAAACTGTTTATTTCTGTATTTCATGATTGCAACTTGCTGAAAAGTGTTAACAGGGTTCCTTTCATCGAGTTTAAACAAGTACAGCAAAATGGTACTTACAGAGTGACCTTGTTTTTGAGAAACTGTTTATTTCTGTATTACATGATTGCAACTTGCTGAAAAGTGTCAACAGTGTTCTTATCATCCTGATTAAGCAGTTCAACAAAAATGGTACTTACAGAGTGACCTTGTTTTTGAGAAACTGTTTATTTTTGTATTACATGATTGCAACTTGCTGAAAAGTGTCAACAGTGTTCCTATCATCCTGATTAAGCAATACAGCAAAAATGGTTCTTACAGAATGCATCAAACATGATTTAGACCTTGTTTGTGAAAAACTATTTATTTCTGTATTTCATGATTGCAACTTGCTGAAAAGTGTTAACAGGGTTCCTTTCATTGAGTTTAAACAGTACAGCAAAATGGTACTTTCAGAGTGACCTTGTTTTTGAGAAACTGTTTATTTCTTTATTACATCATTGCAACTTGCTGAAAAGTTTTAACAGGGTTCCTTTCATCGAGTTTAAACAGTACAGCAAAATGGTACTTACAGAGTGACCTTGTTTTTGAGAAACTTTATTTCTTTATTACATCATTGCAACTTGCTGAAAAGTGTCAACAGTGTTCTTATCATCCTGATTAAGCAGTTCAACAAAAATCGTACTTACAGAGTGACCTTGTTTTTGAGAAACTGGTTATTTCTGTATTACATGATTGCAACTTGCTGAAAAGTGTCAACAGTGTTCCTATCATCCTGATTAAGCAATACAGCAAAAATGGTTCTTACAGAGTGCATCAAACATGATTTAGACCTTGTTTGTGAAAAACTATTTATTTCTGTATTTCATGATTGCAACTTGCTGAAAAGTGTTAACAGGGTTCCTTTCATTGAGTTTAAACAGTACAGCAAAATGGTACTTTCAGAGTGACCTTGTTTTTGAGAAACTGTTTATTTCTTTATTACATCATTGCAACTTGCTGAAAAGTGTCAACAGTGTTCTTATTATCCTGATTAAGCAGTTCAACAAACATTGTACTTACAGAGTGACCTTGTTTTTGAGAAACTGTTTATTTCTGTATTACATGATTGCAACTTGCTGAAAAGTGTCAACAATGTTCCTTTCATCGAGCTTAAACAGTACAGCAAATTGGTACTTACAGAGTGACTCAAACATGACTTAGACCTTGTTTTTGAAAAACTCTTTATTTCTGTATTTCATGTTTGCAACTTGCTGAAAAGTGTCAACAGTGTTCCTATCACCCTAATTAAGCAATACAGCAAAAATGGTTCTTACAGAGTGCATCAAACATGATTTAGACCTTGTTTGTGAAAAACTATTTATTTCTGTATTTCATGATTGCAACTTGCTGAAAAGTGTCAACAATGTTCCTTTCATCGAGCTTAAACAGTACAACAAAAATGGTACTTACAGAGTGCATCAAACATGATTTAGACCTTGTTTGTGAAAAACTATTTATTTCTGTATTTCATGATTGCAACTTGCTGAAAAGTGTTAACAGGGTTCCTTTCATTGAGTTTAAACAGTACAGCAAAATGGTACTTTCAGAGTGACCTTGTTTTTGAGAAACTGTTTATTTCTTTATTACATCATTGCAACTTGCTGAAAAGTGTCAACAGTGTTCTTATCATCCTGATTAAGCAGTTCAACAAACATGGTACTTACAGAGTGACCTTGTTTTTGAGAAACTGTTTATTTCTGTATTACATGATTGCAACTTGCTGAAAAGTGTCAACAGTGTTCCTATCATCCTGATTAAGCAATACAGCAAAAATGGTTCTTACAGAGTGCATCAAACATGATTTAGACCTTGTTTGTGAAAAACTATTCATTTCTGTATTTCATGATTGCAACTTGCTGAAAAGTGTTAACAGGGTTCCTTTCATTGAGTTTAAACAGTACAGCAAAATGGTACTTTCAGAGTGACCTTGTTTTTGAGAAACTGTTTATTTCTTTATTACATCATTGCAACTTGCAGAAAAGTGTCAACAGTGTTCTTATCATCCTGATTAAGCAGTTCAACAAACATGGTACTTACAGAGTGACCTTGTTTTTGAGAAACTGTTTATTTCTGTATTACATGATTGCAACTTGCTGAAAAGTGTCAACAGTGTTCCTATCATCCTGATTAAGCAATACAGCAAAAATGGTTCTTACAGAGTGCATCAAACATGATTTAGACCTTGTTTGTGAAAAACTATTTATTTCTGTATTTCATGATTGCAACTTGCTGAAAAGTATTAACAGTGTTCCTTTCATCGAGTTTAAACAGTACAGCAAAATGGTACTTACAGAGTGACTCAAACATGACTTAGACTTTGTTTTTGAAAAACTCTTTATTTCTGTATTTCATGATTGCAACTTGCAGAAAAAAGTTAACAGGGTTCCTTTCATTGAGTTTAAACAGTACAGCAAAATGGTACTTACATAGTGACCTTGTTTTTGAGAAACGGTTTATTTCTGTATTACATGATTGCAACTTGCTGAAAAGTGTCAACAGTGTTCCTTTCATCCTGATTAAGCAATACAGCAAAAATGGTTCTTACAGAGTGCATCAAACATGATTTAGACCTTGTTTTTGAAAAACTGTTTATTTCTGTATTTCATGATTGCAACTTGCTGAAAAGTGTTAACAGGGTTCCTTTCATCGAGTTTAAACAAGTACAGCAAAATGGTACTTACAGAGTGACCTTGTTTTTGAGAAACTGTTTATTTCTGTATTACATCATTGCAACTTGCTGAAAAGTGTCAACAGTGTTCTTATCATCCTGATTAAGCAGTTCAACAAACATGGTAATTACAGAGTGACCTTGTTTTTGAGAAACTGTTTATTTCTGTATTACATGATTGCAACTTGCTGAAAAGTGTCAACAGTGTTCCTATCACCCTAATTAAGCAATACAGCAAAAATGGTTCTTACAGAGTGCATCAAACATGATTTAGACCTTGTTTGTGAAAAACTATTTATTTCTGTATTTCATGATTGCAACTTGCTGAAAAGTGTCAACAATGTTCCTTTCATCGAGCTTAAACAGTACAGCAAAATGGTACTTACAGAGTGACTCAAACATGACTTAGACCTTGTTTTTGAAAAACTCTTTATTTCTGTATTTCATGATTGCAACTTGCAGAAAAAAGTTAACATGGTTCCTTTCATTGAGTTTAAACAGTACAGCAAAATGGTACTTACAGAGTGACCTTGTTTTTGAGAAACTGTTTATTTCTTTATTACATCATTGCAACTTGCTGAAAAGTGTCAACAGTGTTCTTATTATCCTGATTAAGCAGTTCAACAAACATTGTACTTACAGAGTGACCTTGTTTTTGAGAAACTGTTTATTTCTGTATTACATGATTGCAACTTGCTGAAAAGTGTCAACAATGTTCCTTTCATCGAGCTTAAACAGTACAGCAAATTGGTACTTACAGAGTGACTCAAACATGACTTAGACCTTGTTTTTGAAAAACTCTTTATTTCTGTATTTCATGATTGCAACTTGCTGAAAAGTGTCAACAGTGTTCCTATCACCCTAATTAAGCAATACAGCAAAAATGGTTCTTACAGAGTGCATCAAACATGATTTAGACCTTGTTTGTGAAAAACTATTTATTTCTGTATTTCATGATTGCAACTTGCTGAAAAGTGTTAACAGGGTTCCTTTCATTGAGTTTAAACAGTACAGCAAAATGGTACTTTCAGAGTGACCTTGTTTTTGAGAAACTGTTTATTTCTTTATTACATCATTGCAACTTGCAGAAAAGTGTCAACAGTGTTCTTATCATCCTGATTAAGCAGTTCAACAAACATGGTACTTACAGAGTGACCTTGTTTTTGAGAAACTGTTTATTTCTGTATTACATGATTGCAACTTGCTGAAAAGTGTCAACAGTGTTCCTATCATCCTGATTAAGCAATACAGCAATAATGGTTCTTACTGAGTGCATCAAACATGATTTAGACCTTGTTTTTGAAAAACTGTTTATTTCTGTATTTCATGATTGCAACTTGCTGAAAAGTGTTAACAGGGTTCCTTTCATCGAGTTTAAACAAGTACAGCAAAATGGTACTTACAGAGTGACCTTGTTTTTGAGAAACTGTTTATTTCTGTATTACATGATTGCAACTTGCTGAAAAGTGTCAACAGTGTTCTTATCATCCTGATTAAGCAGTTCAACAAAAATGGTACTTACAGAGTGACCTTGTTTTTGAGAAACTGTTTATTTTTGTATTACATGATTGCAACTTGCTGAAAAGTGTCAACAGTGTTCCTATCATCCTGATTAAGCAATACAGCAAAAATGGTTCTTACAGAATGCATCAAACATGATTTAGACCTTGTTTGTGAAAAACTATTTATTTCTGTATTTCATGATTGCAACTTGCTGAAAAGTGTTAACAGGGTTCCTTTCATTGAGTTTAAACAGTACAGCAAAATGGTACTTTCAGAGTGACCTTGTTTTTGAGAAACTGTTTATTTCTTTATTACATCATTGCAACTTGCTGAAAAGTTTTAACAGGGTTCCTTTCATCGAGTTTAAACAGTACAGCAAAATGGTACTTACAGAGTGACCTTGTTTTTGAGAAACTTTATTTCTTTATTACATCATTGCAACTTGCTGAAAAGTGTCAACAGTGTTCTTATCATCCTGATTAAGCAGTTCAACAAAAATGGTACTTACAGAGTGACCTTGTTTTTGAGAAACTGGTTATTTCTGTATTACATGATTGCAACTTGCTGAAAAGTGTCAACAGTGTTCCTATCATCCTGATTAAGCAATACAGCAAAAATGGTTCTTACAGAGTGCATCAAACATGATTTAGACCTTGTTTGTGAAAAACTATTTATTTCTGTATTTCATGATTGCAACTTGCTGAAAAGTGTTAACAGGGTTCCTTTCATTGAGTTTAAACAGTACAGCAAAATGGTACTTTCAGAGTGACCTTGTTTTTGAGAAACTGTTTATTTCTTTATTACATCATTGCAACTTGCTGAAAAGTGTCAACAGTGTTCTTATTATCCTGATTAAGCAGTTCAACAAACATTGTACTTACAGAGTGACCTTGTTTTTGAGAAACTGTTTATTTCTGTATTACATGATTGCAACTTGCTGAAAAGTGTCAACAATGTTCCTTTCATCGAGCTTAAACAGTACAGCAAATTGGTACTTACAGAGTGACTCAAACATGACTTAGACCTTGTTTTTGAAAAACTCTTTATTTCTGTATTTCATGATTGCAACTTGCTGAAAAGTGTCAACAGTGTTCCTATCACCCTAATTAAGCAATACAGCAAAAATGGTTCTTACAGAGTGCATCAAACATGATTTAGACATTGTTTGTGAAAAACTATTTATTTCTGTATTTCATGATTGCAACTTGCTGAAAAGTGTCAACAATGTTCCTTTCATCGAGCTTAAACAGTACAACAAAAATGGTACTTACAGAGTGCATCAAACATGATTTAGACCTTGTTTGTGAAAAACTATTTATTTCTGTATTTCATGATTGCAACTTGCTGAAAAGTGTTAACAGGGTTCCTTTCATTGAGTTTAAACAGTACAGCAAAATGGTACTTTCAGAGTGACCTTGTTTTTGAGAAACTGTTTATTTCTTTATTACATCATTGCAACTTGCTGAAAAGTGTCAACAGTGTTCTTATCATCCTGATTAAGCAGTTCAACAAACATGGTACTTACAGAGTGACCTTGTTTTTGAGAAACTGTTTATTTCTGTATTACATGATTGCAACTTGCTGAAAAGTGTCAACAGTGTTCCTATCATCCTGATTAAGCAATACAGCAAAAATGGTTCTTACAGAGTGCATCAAACATGATTTAGACCTTGTTTGTGAAAAACTATTTATTTCTGTATTTCATGATTGCAACTTGCTGAAAAGTATTAACAGTGTTCCTTTCATCGAGTTTAAACAGTACAGCAAAATGGTACTTACAGAGTGACTCAAACATGACTTAGACTTTGTTTTTGAAAAACTCTTTATTTCTGTATTTCATGATTGCAATTTGCAGAAAAAAGTTAACAGGGTTCCTTTCATTGAGTTTAAACAGTACAGCAAAATGGTACTTACATAGTGACCTTGTTTTTGAGAAACGGTTTATTTCTGTATTACATGATTGCAACTTGCTGAAAAGTGTCAACAGTGTTCCTTTCATCCTGATTAAGCAATACAGCAAAAATGGTTCTTACAGAGTGCATCAAACATGATTTAGACCTTGTTTTTGAAAAACTGTTTATTTCTGTATTTCATGATTGCAACTTGCTGAAAAGTGTTAACAGGGTTCCTTTCATCGAGTTTAAACAAGTACAGCAAAATGGTACTTACAGAGTGACCTTGTTTTTGAGAAACTGTTTATTTCTGTATTACATCATTGCAACTTGCTGAAAAGTGTCAACAGTGTTCTTATCATCCTGATTAAGCAGTTCAACAAACATGGTAATTACAGAGTGACCTTGTTTTTGAGAAACTGTTTATTTCTGTATTACATGATTGCAACTTGCTGAAAAGTGTCAACAGTGTTCCTATCACCCTAATTAAGCAATACAGCAAAAATGGTTCTTACAGAGTGCATCAAACATGATTTAGACCTTGTTTGTGAAAAACTATTTATTTCTGTATTTCATGATTGCAACTTGCTGAAAAGTGTCAACAATGTTCCTTTCATCGAGCTTAAACAGTACAGCAAAATGGTACTTACAGAGTGACTCAAACATGACTTAGACCTTGTTTTTGAAAAACTCTTTATTTCTGTATTTCATGATTGCAACTTGCTGAAAAGTGTCAACAGTGTTCCTATCACCCTAATTAAGCAATACAGCAAAAATGGTTCTTACAGAGTGCATCAAACATGATTTAGACCTTGTTTGTGAAAAACTATTTATTTCTGTATTTCATGATTGCAACTTGCAGAAAAAAGTTAACAGGGTTCCTTTCATTGAGTTTAAACTTTACAGCAAAATGGTACTTACATAGTGACCTTGTTTTTGAGAAACGGTTTATTTCTGTATTACATGATTGCAACTTGCTGAAAAGTGTCAACAGTGTTCCTTTCATCCTGATTAAGCAATACAGCAAAAATGGTTCTTACAGAGTGCATCAAACATGATTTAGACCTTGTTTTTGAAAAACTGTTTATTTCTGTATTTCATGATTGCAACTTGCTGAAAAGTGTTAACAGGGTTCCTTTCATCGAGTTTAAACAAGTACAGCAAAATGGTACTTACAGAGTGACCTTGTTTTTGAGAAACTGTTTATTTCTGTATTACATCATTGCAACTTGCTGAAAAGTGTCAACAGTGTTCTTATCATCCTGATTAAGCAGTTCAACAAACATGGTAATTACAGAGTGACCTTGTTTTTGAGAAACTGTTTATTTCTGTATTACATGATTGCAACTTGCTGAAAAGTGTCAACAGTGTTCCTATCACCCTAATTAAGCAATACAGCAAAAATGGTTCTTACAGAGTGCATCAAACATGATTTAGACCTTGTTTGTGAAAAACTATTTATTTCTGTATTTCATGATTGCAACTTGCTGAAAAGTGTCAACAATGTTCCTTTCATCGAGCTTAAACAGTACAGCAAAATGGTACTTACAGAGTGACTCAAACATGACTTAGACCTTGTTTTTGAAAAACTCTTTATTTCTGTATTTCATGATTGCAACTTGCAGAAAAAAGTTAACATGGTTCCTTTCATTGAGTTTAAACAGTACAGCAAAATGGTACTTACAGAGTGACCTTGTTTTTGAGAAACTGTTTATTTCTTTATTACATCATTGCAACTTGCTGAAAAGTGTCAACAGTGTTCTTATTATCCTGATTAAGCAGTTCAACAAACATTGTACTTACAGAGTGACCTTGTTTTTGAGAAACTGTTTATTTCTGTATTACATGATTGCAACTTGCTGAAAAGTGTCAACAATGTTCCTTTCATCGAGCTTAAACAGTACAGCAAATTGGTACTTACAGAGTGACTCAAACATGACTTAGACCTTGTTTTTGAAAAACTCTTTATTTCTGTATTTCATGATTGCAACTTGCTGAAAAGTGTCAACAGTGTTCCTATCACCCTAATTAAGCAATACAGCAAAAATGGTTCTTACAGAGTGCATCAAACATGATTTAGACCTTGTTTGTGAAAAACTATTTATTTCTGTATTTCATGATTGCAACTTGCTGAAAAGTGTCAACAATGTTCCTTTCATCGAGCTTAAACAGTACAACAAAAATGGTACTTACAGAGTGCATCAAACATGATTTAGACCTTGTTTGTGAAAAACTATTTATTTCTGTATTTCATGATTGCAACTTGCTGAAAAGTGTTAACAGGGTTCCTTTCATTGAGTTTAAACAGTACAGCAAAATGGTACTTTCAGAGTGACCTTGTTTTTGAGAAACTGTTTATTTCTTTATTACATCATTGCAACTTGCAGAAAAGTGTCAACAGTGTTCTTATCATCCTGATTAAGCAGTTCAACAAACATGGTACTTACAGAGTGACCTTGTTTTTGAGAAACTGTTTATTTCTGTATTACATGATTGCAACTTGCTGAAAAGTGTCAACAGTGTTCCTATCATCCTGATTAAGCAATACAGCAAAAATGGTTCTTACAGAGTGCATCAAACATGATTTAGACCTTGTTTGTGAAAAACTATTTATTTCTGTATTTCATGATTGCAACTTGCTGAAAAGTGTTAACAGGGTTCCTTTCATTGAGTTTAAACAGTACAGCAAAATGGTACTTTCAGAGTGACCTTGTTTTTGAGAAACTGTTTATTTTTTTATTACATCATTGCAACTTGCTGAAAAGTTTTAACAGGGTTCCTTTCATCGAGTTTAAACAGTACAGCAAAATGGTACTTACAGAGTGACCTTGTTTTTGAGAAACTGTTTATTTCTGTATTACATCATTGCAACTTGCTGAAAAGTGTCAACAGTGTTCTTATCATCCTGATTAAGCAGTTCAACAAACATGGTACTTACAGAGTGACCTTGTTATTGAGAAACTGTTTATTTCTGTATTACATGATTGCAACTTGCTGAAAAGTGTCAACAGTGTTCCTATCATCCTGATTAAGCAATACAGCAAAAATGGTTCTTACAGAGTGCATCAAACATGATTTAGACCTTGTTTGTGAAAAACTATTTATTTCTGTATTTCATGATTGCAACTTGCTGAAAAGTGTCAACAATGTTCCTTTCATCGAGCTTAAACAGTACAGCAAAATGGTACTTACAGAGTGACTCAAACATGACTTAGACCTTGTTTTTGAAAAACTCTTTATTTCTGTATTTCATGATTGCAACTTGCAGAAAAAAGTTAACAGGGTTCCTTTCATTGAGTTTAAACAGTACAGCAAAATGGTACTTACATAGTGACCTTGTTTTTGAGAAACTGTTTATTTCTTTATTACATCATTGCAACTTGCTGAAAAGTGTCAACAGTGTTCTTATCATCCTGACTAAGCAGTTCAACAAACATGGTACTTACAGAGTGACCTTGTTTTTGAGAAACGGTTTATTTCTGTATTACATGATTGCAACTTGCTGAAAAGTGTCAACAGTGTTCCTATCATCCTGATTAAGCAATACAGCAAAAATGGTTCTTACAGAATGCATCAAACATGATTTAGACCTTGTTTGTGAAAAACTATTTATTTCTGTATTTCATGATTGCAACTTGCTGAAAAGTGTTAACAGCGTTCCTTTCATTGAGTTTAAACAGTACAGCAAAATGGTACTTTCAGAGTGACCTTGTTTTTAAGAAACTGTTTATTTCTTTATTACATCATTGCAACTTGCTGAAAAGTTTTAACAGGGTTCCTTTCATCGAGTTTAAACAGTACAGCAAAATGGTACTTACAGAGTGACCTTGTTTTTGAGAAACTGTTTATTTCTGTATTACATCATTGCAACTTGCTGAAAAGTGTCAACAGTGTTCTTATCATCCTGATTAAGCAGTTCAACAAACATGGTACTTACAGAGTGACCTTGTTTTTGAGAAACTGTTTATTTCTGTATTACATGATTGCAACTTGCTGAAAAGTGTCAACAGTGTTCCTATCATCCTGATTAAGCAATACAGCAAAAATGGTTCTTACAGAGTGCATCAAACATGATTTAGACCTTGTTTGTGAAAAACTATTTATTTCTGTATTTCATGATTGCAACTTGCTGAAAAGTGTCAACAATGTTCCTTTCATCGAGCTTAAACAGTACAGCAAAATGGTACTTACAGAGTGACTCAAACATGACTTAGACCTTGTTTTTGAAAAACTCTTTATTTCTGTATTTCATGATTGCAACTTGCTGAAAAGTGTTAACAGGGTTCCTTTCATTGAGTTTAAACAGTACAGCAAAATGGTACTTACATAGTGACCTTGTTTTTGAGAAACTGTTTATTTCTTTATTACATCATTGCAACTTGCTGAAAAGTGTCAACAGTGTTCTTATCATCCTGATTAAGCAGTTCAATTGTATTGCTTAAACAGTTTCTCAAATACAAGGTCACTCTGTAAGTACCATGTTTGGTACTTACAGAGTGACCTTGTATTTGAGAAACTGTTTATTTCTGTATTACATGATTGCAACTTGCTGAAAAGTGTCAACAATGTTCCTTTCATCGAGCTTAAACAGTACAGCAAAATGGTACTTACAGAGTGACTCAAACATGACTTAGACCTTGTTTTTGAGAAACTGTTTATTTCTGTATTACATGATTGCAACTTGCTGAAAAGTGTCAACAGTGTTCCTATCATCCTGATTAAGCAATACAGCAAAAATGGTTCTTACAGAGTGCATCAAACATGATTTAGACCTTGTTTGTGAAAAACTATTTATTTCTGTATTTCATGATTGCAACTTGCTGAAAAGTGTTAACAGGGTTCCTTTCATTGAGTTTAAACAGTACAGCAAAATGGTACTTTCAGAGTGACCTTGTTTTTGAGAAACTGTTTATTTCTTTATTACATCATTGCAACTTGCTGAAAAGTTTTAACAGGGTTCCTTTCATCGAGTTTAAACAGTACAGCAAAATGGTACTTACAGAGTGACCTTGTTTTTGAGAAACTGTTTATTTCTGTATTACATGATTGCAACTTGCTGAAAAGTGTTAACAGGGTTCCTTTCATCGAGTTTAAACAAGTACAGCAAAATGGTACTTACAGAGTGACCTTGTTTTTAAGAAACGGTTTATTTCTTTATTACATCATTGCAACTTGCTGAAAAGTTTTAACAGGGTTCCTTTCATCGAGTTTAAACAGTACAGCAAAATGGTACTTACAGAGTGACCTTGTTTTTGAGAAACTGTTTATTTCTGTATTACATCATTGCAACTTGCTGAAAAGTGTCAACAGTGTTCTTATCATCCTGATTAAGCAGTTCAACAAACATGGTACTTACAGAGTGACCTTGTTTTTGAGAAACTGTTTATTTCTGTATTACATCATTGCAACTTGCTGAAAAGTGTCAACAGTGTTCTTATCATCCTGATTAAGCAGTTCAACAAACATGGTACTTACAGAGTGACCTTGTTATTGAGAAACTGTTTATTTCTGTATTACATGATTGCAACTTGCTGAAAAGTGTCAACAGTGTTCCTATCATCCTGATTAAGCAATACAGCAAAAATGGTTCTTACAGAGTGCATCAAACATGATTTAGACCTTGTTTGTGAAAAACTATTTATTTCTGTATTTCATGATTGCAACTTGCTGAAAAGTGTCAACAATGTTCCTTTCATCGAGCTTAAACAGTACAGCAAAATGGTACTTACAGAGTGACTCAAACATTACTTAGACCTTGTTTTTGAAAAACTCTTTATTTCTGTATTTCATGATTGCAACTTGCAGAAAAAAGTTAACAGGGTTCCTTTCATTGAGTTTAAACAGTACAGCAAAATGGTACTTACATAGTGACCTTGTTTTTGAGAAACTGTTTATTTCTTTATTACATCATTGCAACTTGCTGAAAAGTGTCAACAGTGTTCTTATCATCCTGACTAAGCAGTTCAACAAACATGGTACTTACAGAGTGACCTTGTTTTTGAGAAACGGTTTATTTCTGTATTACATGATTGCAACTTGCTGAAAAGTGTCAACAGTGTTCCTATCATCCTGATTAAGCAATACAGCAAAAATGGTTCTTACAGAATGCATCAAACATGATTTAGACCTTGTTTGTGAAAAACTATTTATTTCTGTATTTCATGATTGCAACTTGCTGAAAAGTGTTAACAGGGTTCCTTTCATTGAGTTTAAACAGTACAGCAAAATGGTACTTTCAGAGTGACCTTGTTTTTTAAGAAACTGTTTATTTCTTTATTACATCATTGCAACTTGCTGAAAAGTTTTAACAGGGTTCCTTTCATCGAGTTTAAACAGTACAGCAAAATGGTACTTACAGAGTGACCTTGTTTTTGAGAAACTGTTTATTTCTGTATTACATCATTGCAACTTGCTGAAAAGTGTCAACAGTGTTCTTATCATCCTGATTAAGCAGTTCAACAAACATGGTACTTACAGAGTGACCTTGTTTTTGAGAAACTGTTTATTTCTGTATTACATGATTGCAACTTGCTGAAAAGTGTCAACAATGTTCCTTTCATCGAGCTTAAACAGTACAGCAAAATGGTACTTACAGAGTGACTCAAACATGACTTAGACCTTGTTTTTGAAAAACTCTTTATTTCTGTATTTCATGATTGCAACTTGCTGAAAAGTGTTAACAGGGTTCCTTTCATTGAGTTTAAACAGTACAGCAAAATGGTACTTACATAGTGACCTTGTTTTTGAGAAACTGTTTATTTCTGTATTACATGATTGCAACTTGCTGAAAAGTGTCAACAATGTTCCTTTCATCGAGCTTAAACAGTACAGCAAAATGGTACTTACAGAGTGACTCAAACATGACTTAGACCTTGTTTTTGAAAAACTCTTTATTTCTGTATTACATGATTGCAACTTGCTGAAAAGTGTCAACAGTGTTCCTATCATCCTGATTAAGCAATACAGCAAAAATGGTTCTTACAGAGTGCATCAAACATGATTTAGACCTTGTTTGTGAAAAACTATTTATTTCTGTATTTCATGATTGCAACTTGCTGAAAAGTGTTAACAGGGTTCCTTTCATTGAGTTTAAACAGTACAGCAAAATGGTACTTTCAGAGTGACCTTGTTTTTGAGAAACTGTTTATTTCTTTATTACATCATTGCAACTTGCTGAAAAGTTTTAACAGGGTTCCTTTCATCGAGTTTAAACAGTACAGCAAAATGGTACTTACAGAGTGACCTTGTTTTTGAGAAACTGTTTATTTCTGTATTACATCATTGCAACTTGCTGAAAAGTGTTAACAGGGTTCCTTTCATCGAGTTTAAACAAGTACAGCAAAATGGTACTTACAGAGTGACCTTGTTTTTGAGAAACTGTTTATTTCTGTATTACATGATTGCAACTTGCTGAAAAGTGTCAACAGTGTTCCTATCATCCTGATTAAGCAATACAGCAAAAATGGTTCTTACAGAGTGCATCAAACATGATTTAGACCTTGTTTGTGAAAAACTATTTATTTCTGTATTTCATGATTGCAACTTGCTGAAAAGTGTCAACAATGTTCCTTTCATCGAGCTTAAACAGTACAGCAAAATGGTACTTACAGAGTGACTCAAACATGACTTAGACCTTGTTTTTGAAAAACTCTTTATTTCTGTATTTCATGATTGCAACTTGCAGAAAAAAGTTAACAGGGTTCCTTTCATTGAGTTTAAACAGTACAGCAAAATGGTACTTTCAGAGTGACCTTGTTTTTGAGAAACTGTTTATTTCTTTATTACATCATTGCAACTTGCAGAAAAGTGTCAACAGTGTTCTTATCATCCTGATTAAGCAGTTCAACAAACATGGTACTTACAGAGTGACCTTGTTTTTGAGAAACTGTTTATTTCTGTATTACATGATTGCAACTTGCTGAAAAGTGTCAACAGTGTTCCTATCATCCTGATTAAGCAATACAGCAAAAATGGTTCTTACAGAATGCATCAAACATGATTTAGACCTTGTTTGTGAAAAACTATTTATTTCTGTATTTCATGATTGCAACTTGCTGAAAAGTGTTAACAGGGTTCCTTTCATTGAGTTTAAACAGTACAGCAAAATGGTACTTTCAGAGTGACCTTGTTTTTAAGAAACTGTTTATTTCTTTATTACATCATTGCAACTTGCTGAAAAGTTTTAACAGGGTTCCTTTCATCGAGTTTAAACAGTACAGCAAAATGGTACTTACAGAGTGACCTTGTTTTTGAGAAACTGTTTATTTCTGTATTACATCATTGCAACTTGCTGAAAAGTGTCAACAGTGTTCTTATCATCCTGATTAAGCAGTTCAACAAACATGGTACTTACAGAGTGACCTTGTTTTTGAGAAACGGTTTATTTCTGTATTACATGATTGCAACTTGCTGAAAAGTGTCAACAGTGTTCCTATCATCCTGATTAAGCAATACAGCAAAAATGGTTCTTACAGAGTGCATCAAACATGATTTAGACCTTGTTTGTGAAAAACTATTTATTTCTGTATTTCATGATTGCAACTTGCTGAAAAGTGTCAACAATGTTCCTTTCATCGAGCTTAAACAGTACAGCAAAATGGTACTTACAGAGTGACTCAAACATGACTTAGACCTTGTTTTTGAAAAACTCTTTATTTCTGTATTTCATGATTGCAACTTGCAGAAAAAAGTTAACAGGGTTCCTTTCATTGAGTTTAAACAGTACAGCAAAATGGTACTTACAGAGTGACCTTGTTTTTGAGAAACTGTTTATTTCTGTATTACATCATTGCAACTTGCTGAAAAGTGTCAACAGTGTTCTTATCATCCTGATTAAGCAGTTCAACAAAAATGGTACTTACAGAGTGACCTTGTTTTTGAGAAACTGTTTATTTCTGTATTACATGATTGCAACTTGCTGAAAAGTGTCAACAGTGTTCCTATCATCCTGATTAAGCAATACAGCAAAAATGGTTCTTACAGAATGCATCAAACATGATTTAGACCTTGTTTGTGAAAAACTATTTATTTCTGTATTTCATGATTGCAACTTGCTGAAAAGTGTTAACAGGGTTCCTTTCATTGAGTTTAAACAGTACAGCAAAATGGTACTTTCAGAGTGACCTTGTTTTTAAGAAACTGTTTATTTCTTTATTACATCATTGCAACTTGCTGAAAAGTTTTAACAGGGTTCCTTTCATCGAGTTTAAACAGTACAGCAAAATGGTACTTACAGAGTGACCTTGTTTTTGAGAAACTGTTTATTTCTGTATTACATCATTGCAACTTGCTGAAAAGTGTCAACAGTGTTCTTATCATCCTGATTAAGCAGTTCAACAAACATGGTACTTACAGAGTGACCTTGTTTTTGAGAAACTGTTTATTTCTGTATTACATGATTGCAACTTGCTGAAAAGTGTCAACAGTGTTCCTATCATCCTGATTAAGCAATACAGCAAAAATGGTTCTTACAGAGTGCATCAAACATGATTTAGACCTTGTTTGTGAAAAACTATTTATTTCTGTATTTCATGATTGCAACTTGCTGAAAAGTGTTAACAGGGTTCCTTTCATTGAGTTTAAACAGTACAGCAAAATGGTACTTTCAGAGTGACCTTGTTTTTGAGAAACTGTTTATTTCTTTATTACATCATTGCAACTTGCAGAAAAGTGTCAACAGTGTTCTTATCATCCTGATTAACCTCTTGGGGCTAGGTGGGACGCTAGCGTGCCACCTGTGGTGCACTCCATCAACAGCAGGTGCATTTCAAGAGCGGCAAATTTGAATCCAAATAAATGTCAAAATTCAAATTTTTCAAAAATACAACTATGTTACACCATTTGAAAGATAAACATCTCCTTAATCTAACCACGTTTTACGATTTCAAAAAGGTTTTACGGCGAAAGCATAAATTTAGAGTATGTTAGGACAGTACATTTACAAGAGTTGTGTGTAATGTTTTGTCAAGTCAAAGACAGGGTCACCAAAACCATAAAACCAGCTAAAATGATACACTAACCTTTTACAATCTCCATCAGATGACACTCCTAGGACATTATGTTAGACAATGCATGCATTTTTAGTTCTATCAAGTTCATATTTATATACAAAAACAGCGTTTTACTATGGCATTGATGTTGAGGAAATCGTTTCCCTCCAATAACCGGCAGTCAAGTCAGCGTCAGAAATTAAATAATTAAAATTAGAAAACATTGGTAAAATATTATATTGTCATTTAAAGAATTATAGATTTACATCTTTTGAACGCAATCAACTTGCCAGATTTAAAAATAACCTTACTGGGAAATCACACTTTGCAATAATCTGAGCACTGTGCCCAGAAAAATACGCGTTCGCGATACAGACTAGACGTCATGTTGGGGAGATCTAAAATCGAAAATACTATGTAAATAATCCATTACCTTTGATTCTCTTCATCAGATGTCACTTCCAGGTATCACAGGTCCATAACGAATGTAGTTTTGTTCAAAAAAGCTCATCATTTATGTCCAAAAATCTCCGTCTCGTTAGCACATGATGTAAGCCAGCCGGACTTCTCGTCATGAACGAGGGGAAAAAATATATTTCCGTTCGTTCAAACATGTCAAACGTTGTATAGCATAAATCATTAGGGCCTTTTTAACCAGAACATGAATAATATTCAAGGTGGACGAATGCATAGCCTTTTATAACGTATTGGAACGAGGGTACCCAACATGAAGTAGCGCGCCAGGTGTCTAATGGGACATCACCGTTCCATGGCTCTTGTTCGGTCAGATCTCCCTCCAGAAGACTCAAAACACTTTGTAAAGGCTGGTGACATCTAGTGGAAGCAATAGGAAGTGCCAAAATATTCCTAAACCCCTGTGTTTTTCAATGGGAGAGGTTTAAAGTCAATACAACACATCAGGTATCCACTTCCTGTCAGAAAATGTCTCAGGGTTTTGCCTGCCAAATGAGTTCTGTTATACTCACAGACACCATTCAAACAGTTTTGGAAACTTTAGAGTGTTTTCTATCCATATATAATAAGTATATGCATATTCTAGTTACTGGGTAGGATTAGTAACCAGATTAAATCGGGTACATTTTTTTTATCCAGACGTGCAAATGCTGCCCCCTAGACCCAACAGGTTAAGCAGTTCAACAAACATGGTACTTACAGAGTGACCTTGTTTTTGAGAAACTGTTTATTTCTGTATTACATGATTGCAACTTGCTGAAAAGTGTCAACAGTGTTCCTATCATCCTGATTAAGCAATACAGCAAAAATGGTTCTTACAGAGTGCATCAAACATGATTTAGACCTTGTTTTTGAAAAACTGTTTATTTCTGTATTTCATGATTGCAACTTGCTGAAAAGTGTTAACAGGGTTCCTTTCATTGAGTTTAAACAGTACAGCAAAATGGTACTTTCAGAGTGACCTTGTTTTTGAGAAACTGTTTATTTCTTTATTACATCATTGCAACTTGCTCAAAAGTGTCAACAATGTTCCTTTCATCGAGCTTAAACAGTACAGCAAATTGGTACTTACAGAGTTACTCAAACATGATTTAGACCTTGTTTGTGAAAAACTATTTATTTCTGTATTTCATGATTGCAACTTGCTGAAAAGTGTCAACAATGTTCCTTTCATCGAGCTTAAACAGTACAGCCAAATGGTACTTACAGAGTGACTCAAACATGACTTAGACCTTGCTTTTGAAAACTATTTATTTCTGTATTTCATGATTGCAACTTGCTGAAAAGTGTTAACAGGGTTCCTTTCATTGAGTTTAAACAGTACAGCAAAATGGTACTTTCAGAGTGACCTTGTTTTTGAGAAACTGTTTATTTCTTTATTACATCATTGCAACTTGCTGAAAAGTGTCAACAGTGTTCTTATTATCCTGATTAAGCAGTTCAACAAACATTGTACTTACAGAGTGACCTTGTTTTTGAGAAACTGTTTATTTCTTTATTACATCATTGCAACTTGCTGAAAAGTGTCAACAGTGTTCTTATTATCCTGATTAAGCAGTTCAACAAACATTGTACTTACAGAGTGACCTTGTTTTTGAGAAACTGTTTATTTCTGTATTACATGATTGCAACTTGCTGAAAAGTGTCAACAATGTTCCTTTCATCGAGCTTAAACAGTACAGCAAATTGGTACTTACAGAGTGACTCAAACATGACTTAGACCTTGTTTTTGAAAAACTCTTTATTTCTGTATTTCATGATTGCAACTTGCTGAAAAGTGTCAACAGTGTTCCTATCATCCTGATTAAGCAATACAGCAAAAATGGTTCTTACAGAGTGCATCAAACATGATTTAGACCTTGTTTGTGAAAAACTATTTATTTCTGTATTTCATGATTGCAACTTGCTGAAAAGTGTCAACAATGTTCCTTTCATCAAGCTTAAACAGTACAGCAAAATGGTACTTACAGAGTGCATCAAACATGATTTAGACCTTGTTTGTGAAAAACTATTTATTTCTGTATTTCATGATTGCAACTTGCTGAAAAGTGTTAACAGGGTTCCTTTCATTGAGTTTAAACAGTACAGCAAAATGGTACTTCAGAGTGACCTTGTTTTTGAGAAACTGTTTATTTCTTTATTACATCATTGCAACTTGCTGAAAAGTGTCAACAGTGTTCTTATTATCCTGATTAAGCAGTTCAACAAACATTGTACTTACAGAGTGACCTTGTTTTTGAGAAACTGTTTATTTCTGTATTACATGATTGCAACTTGCTGAAAAGTGTCAACAATGTTCCTTTCATCGAGCTTAAACAGTACAGCAAATTGGTACTTACAGAGTGACTCAAACATGACTTAGACCTTGTTTTTGAAAAACTCTTTATTTCTGTATTTCATGATTGCAACTTGCAGAAAAAAGTTAACAGGGTTCCTTTCATTGAGTTTAAACAGTACAGCAAAATGGTACTTACAGAGTGACCTTGTTTTTGAGAAACTGTTTATTTCTGTATTACATCATTGCAACTTGCTGAAAAGTGTCAACAGTGTTCTTATCATCCTGATTAAGCAGTTCAACAAAAATGGTACTTACAGAGTGACCTTGTTTTTGAGAAACTGTTTATTTCTGTATTACATGATTGCAACTTGCTGAAAAGTGTCAACAGTGTTCCTATCATCCTGATTAAGCAATACAGCAAAAATGTTCTTACAGAGTGCATCAAACATGATTTAGACCTTGTTTGTGAAAAACTATTTATTTCTGTTTTTCATGATTGCAACTTGCTGAAAAGTGTTAACAGGGTTCCTTTCATTGAGTTTAAACAGTACAGCAAAATGGTACTTTCAGAGTGACCTTGTTTTTGAGAAACTGTTTATTTCTTTATTACATCATTGCAACTTGCAGAAAAGTGTCAACAGTGTTCTTATCATCCTGATTAAGCAGTTCAACAAACATGGTACTTACAGAGTGACCTTGTTTTTGAGAAACTGTTTATTTCTGTATTACATGATTGCAACTTGCTGAAAAGTGTCAACAGTGTTCCTATCATCCTGATTAAGCAATACAGCAAAAATGGTTCTTACAGAATGCATCAAACATGATTTAGACCTTGTTTGTGAAAAACTATTTATTTCTGTATTTCATGATTGCAACTTGCTGAAAAGTGTTAACAGGGTTCCTTTCATTGAGTTTAAACAGTACAGCAAAATGGTACTTTCAGAGTGACCTTGTTTTTAAGAAACTGTTTATTTCTTTATTACATCATTGCAACTTGCTGAAAAGTTTTAACAGGGTTCCTTTCATCGAGTTTAAACAGTACAGCAAAATGGTACTTACAGAGTGACCTTGTTTTTGAGAAACTGTTTATTTCTGTATTACATCATTGCAACTTGCTGAAAAGTGTCAACAGTGTTCTTATCATCCTGATTAAGCAGTTCAACAAACATGGTACTTACAGAGTGACCTTGTTTTTGAGAAACTGTTTATTTCTGTATTACATGATTGCAACTTGCTGAAAAGTGTCAACAGTGTTCCTATCATCCTGATTAAGCAATACAGCAAAAATGGTTCTTACAGAGTGCATCAAACATGATTTAGACCTTGTTTGTGAAAAACTATTTATTTCTGTATTTCATGATTGCAACTTGCTGAAAAGTGTTAACAGGGTTCCTTTCATTGAGTTTAAACAGTACAGCAAAATGGTACTTTCAGAGTGACCTTGTTTTTGAGAAACTGTTTATTTCTTTATTACATCATTGCAACTTGCAGAAAAGTGTCAACAGTGTTCTTATCATCCTGATTAAGCAGTTCAACAAACATGGTACTTACAGAGTGACCTTGTTTTTGAGAAACTGTTTATTTCTGTATTACATGATTGCAACTTGCTGAAAAGTGTCAACAGTGTTCCTATCATCCTGATTAAGCAATACAGCAAAAATGGTTCTTACAGAGTGCATCAAACATGATTTAGACCTTGTTTTTGAAAAACTGTTTATTTCTGTATTTCATGATTGCAACTTGCTGAAAAGTGTTAACAGGGTTCCTTTCATTGAGTTTAAACAGTACAGCAAAATGGTACTTTCAGAGTGACCTTGTTTTTGAGAAACTGTTTATTTCTTTATTACATCATTGCAACTTGCTGAAAAGTGTCAACAATGTTCCTTTCATCGAGCTTAAACAGTACAGCAAATTGGTACTTACAGAGTTACTCAAACATGATTTAGACCTTGTTTGTGAAAAACTATTTATTTCTGTATTTCATGATTGCAACTTGCTGAAAAGTGTCAACAATGTTCCTTTCATCGAGCTTAAACAGTACAGCCAAATGGTACTTACAGAGTGACTCAAACATGACTTAGACCTTGCTTTTGAAAACTATTTATTTCTGTATTTCATGATTGCAACTTGCTGAAAAGTGTTAACAGGGTTCCTTTCATTGAGTTTAAACAGTACAGCAAAATGGTACTTTCAGAGTGACCTTGTTTTTGAGAAACTGTTTATTTCTTTATTACATCATTGCAACTTGCTGAAAAGTGTCAACAGTGTTCTTATTATCCTGATTAAGCAGTTCAACAAACATTGTACTTACAGAGTGACCTTGTTTTTGAGAAACTGTTTATTTCTTTATTACATCATTGCAACTTGCTGAAAAGTGTCAACAGTGTTCTTATTATCCTGATTAAGCAGTTCAACAAACATTGTACTTACAGAGTGACCTTGTTTTTGAGAAACTGTTTATTTCTGTATTACATGATTGCAACTTGCTGAAAAGTGTCAACAATGTTCCTTTCATCGAGCTTAAACAGTACAGCAAATTGGTACTTACAGAGTGACTCAAACATGACTTAGACCTTGTTTTTGAAAAACTCTTTATTTCTGTATTTCATGATTGCAACTTGCTGAAAAGTGTCAACAGTGTTCCTATCATCCTGATTAAGCAATACAGCAAAAATGGTTCTTACAGAGTGCATCAAACATGATTTAGACCTTGTTTGTGAAAAACTATTTATTTCTGTATTTCATGATTGCAACTTGCTGAAAAGTGTCAACAATGTTCCTTTCATCAAGCTTAAACAGTACAGCAAAATGGTACTTACAGAGTGCATCAAACATGATTTAGACCTTGTTTGTGAAAAACTATTTATTTCTGTATTTCATGATTGCAACTTGCTGAAAAGTGTTAACAGGGTTCCTTTCATTGAGTTTAAACAGTACAGCAAAATGGTACTTCAGAGTGACCTTGTTTTTGAGAAACTGTTTATTTCTTTATTACATCATTGCAACTTGCTGAAAAGTGTCAACAGTGTTCTTATTATCCTGATTAAGCAGTTCAACAAACATTGTACTTACAGAGTGACCTTGTTTTTGAGAAACTGTTTATTTCTGTATTACATGATTGCAACTTGCTGAAAAGTGTCAACAATGTTCCTTTCATCGAGCTTAAACAGTACAGCAAATTGGTACTTACAGAGTGACTCAAACATGACTTAGACCTTGTTTTTGAAAAACTCTTTATTTCTGTATTTCATGATTGCAACTTGCTGAAAAGTGTCAACAGTGTTCCTATCATCCTGATTAAGCAATACAGCAAAAATGGTTCTTACAGAGTGCATCAAACAAGATTTAGACCTTGTTTGTGAAAAACTATTTATTTCTGTATTTCATGATTGCAACTTGCTGAAAAGTGTCAACAATGTTCCTTTCATCGAGCTTAAACAGTACAGCAAAATGGTACTTACAGAGTGACTCAAACATGACTTAGACCTTGTTTTTGAAAAACTCTTTATTTCTGTATTTCATGATTGCAACTTGCAGAAAAAAGTTAACAGGGTTCCTTTCATTGAGTTTAAACAGTACAGCAAAATGGTACTTACAGAGTGACCTTGTTTTTGAGAAACTGTTTATTTCTGTATTACATCATTGCAACTTGCTGAAAAGTGTCAACAGTGTTCTTATCATCCTGATTAAGCAGTTCAACAAAAATGGTACTTACAGAGTGACCTTGTTTTTGAGAAACTGTTTATTTCTGTATTACATGATTGCAACTTGTTGAAAAGTGTCAACAGTGTTCCTATCATCCTGATTAAGCAATACAGCAAAAATGGTTCTTACAGAGTGCATCAAACATGATTTAGA
The DNA here is from genome assembly GCF_905237065.1 of Salmo salar. Taxonomy (NCBI): domain Eukaryota; kingdom Metazoa; phylum Chordata; class Actinopteri; order Salmoniformes; family Salmonidae; genus Salmo; species Salmo salar. The sequence continues at coordinate 19,154 of NW_025548173.1, read as the reverse complement.
ACTTGTTTGTGAAAAACTATTTATTTCTGTATTTCATGATTGCAACTTGCTGAAAAGTGTTAACAGGGTTCCTTTCATTGAGTTTAAACAGTACAGCAAAATGGTACTTTCAGAGTGACCTTGTTTTTGAGAAACTGTTTATTTCTTTATTACATCATTGCAACTTGCAGAAAAGTGTCAACAGTGTTCTTCTCATCCTGATTAAGCAGTTCAACAAACATGGTACTTACAGAGTGACCTTTTTTTTGAGAAACTGTTTATTTCTGTATTACATGATTGCAACTTGCTGAAAAGTGTCAACAGTGTTCCTATCATCCTGATTAAGCAATACAGCAAAAATGGTTCTTACAGAGTGCATCAAACATGATTTAGACCTTGTTTTTGAAAAACGGTTTATTTCTGTATTTCATGATTGCAACTTGCTGAAAAGTGATAACAGGGTTCCTTTCATCGAGTTTAAACAAGTACAGCAAAATGGTACTTACAGAGTGACCTTGTTTTTGAGAAACTGTTTATTTCTGTATTACATGATTGCAACTTGCTGAAAAGTGTCAACAGTGTTCCTATCATCCTGATTAAGCAATACAGCAAAAATGGTTCTTACAGAATGCATCAAACATGATTTAGACCTTGTTTGTGAAAAACTATTTATTTCTGTATTTCATGATTGCAACTTGCTGAAAAGTGTTAACAGGGTTCCTTTCATTGAGTTTAAACAGTACAGCAAAATGGTACTTTCAGAGTGACCTTGTTTTTAAGAAACTGTTTATTTCTTTATTACATCATTGCAACTTGCTGAAAAGTTTTAACAGGGTTCCTTTCATCGAGTTTAAACAGTACAGCAAAATGGTACTTACAGAGTGACCTTGTTTTTGAGAAACTGTTTATTTCTGTATTACATCATTGCAACTTGCTGAAAAGTGTCAACAGTGTTCTTATCATCCTGATTAAGCAGTTCAACAAACATGGTACTTACAGAGTGACCTTGTTTTTGAGAAACTGTTTATTTCTGTATTACATGATTGCAACTTGCTGAAAAGTGTCAACAGTGTTCCTATCATCCTGATTAAGCAATACAGCAAAAATGGTTCTTACAGAGTGCATCAAACATGATTTAGACCTTGTTTGTGAAAAACTATTTATTTCTGTATTTCATGATTGCAACTTGCTGAAAAGTGTTAACAGGGTTCCTTTCATTGAGTTTAAACAGTACAGCAAAATGGTACTTTCAGAGTGACCTTGTTTTTGAGAAACTGTTTATTTCTTTATTACATCATTGCAACTTGCAGAAAAGTGTCAACAGTGTTCTTATCATCCTGATTAAGCAGTTCAACAAACATGGTACTTACAGAGTGACCTTGTTTTTGAGAAACTGTTTATTTCTGTATTACATGATTGCAACTTGCTGAAAAGTGTCAACAGTGTTCCTATCATCCTGATTAAGCAATACAGCAAAAATGGTTCTTACAGAGTGCATCAAACATGATTTAGACCTTGTTTTTGAAAAACTGTTTATTTCTGTATTTCATGATTGCAACTTGCTGAAAAGTGTTAACAGGGTTCCTTTCATTGAGTTTAAACAGTACAGCGAAATGGTACTTTCAGAGTGACCTTGTTTTTGAGAAACTGTTTATTTCTTTATTACATCATTGCAACTTGCTGAAAAGTGTCAACAATGTTCCTTTCATCGAGCTTAAACAGTACAGCAAATTGGTACTTACAGAGTGACTCAAACATGATTTAGACCTTGTTTGTGAAAAACTATTTATTTCTGTATTTCATGATTGCAACTTGCTGAAAAGTGTCAACAATGTTCCTTTCATCGAGCTTAAACAGTACAGCCAAATGGTACTTACAGAGTGACTCAAACATGACTTAGACCTTGCTTTTGAAAACTATTTATTTCTGTATTTCATGATTGCAACTTGCTGAAAAGTGTTAACAGGGTTCCTTTCATTGAGTTTAAACAGTACAGCAAAATGGTACTTTCAGAGTGACCTTGTTTTTGAGAAACTGTTTATTTCTTTATTACATCATTGCAACTTGCTGAAAAGTGTCAACAGTGTTCTTATTATCCTGATTAAGCAGTTAAACAAACATTGTACTTACAGAGTGACCTTGTTTTTGAGAAACTGTTTATTTCTTTATTACATCATTGCAACTTGCTGAAAAGTGTCAACAGTGTTCTTATTATCCTGATTAAGCAGTTCAACAAACATTGTACTTACAGAGTGACCTTGTTTTTGAGAAACTGTTTATTTCTGTATTACATGATTGCAACTTGCTGAAAAGTGTCAACAATGTTCCTTTCATCGAGCTTAAACAGTACAGCAAATTGGTACTTACAGAGTGACTCAAACATGACTTAGACCTTGTTTTTGAAAAACTCTTTATTTCTGTATTTCATGATTGCAACTTGCTGAAAAGTGTCAACAGTGTTCCTATCATCCTGATTAAGCAATACAGCAAAAATGGTTCTTACAGAGTGCATCAAACATGATTTAGACCTTGTTTGTGAAAAACTATTTATTTCTGTATTTCATGATTGCAACTTGCTGAAAAGTGTCAACAATGTTCCTTTCATCGAGCTTAAACAGTACAGCAAAATGGTACTTACAGAGTGACTCAAACATGACTTAGACCTTGTTTTTGAAAAACTCTTTATTTCTGTATTTCATGATTGCAACTTGCAGAAAAAAGTTAACAGGGTTCCTTTCATTGAGTTTAAACAGTACAGCAAAATGGTACTTACAGAGTGACCTTGTTTTTGAGAAACTGTTTATTTCTGTATTACATCATTGCAACTTGCTGAAAAGTGTCAACAGTGTTCTTATCATCCTGATTAAGCAGTTCAACAAAAATGGTACTTACAGAGTGACCTTGTTTTTGAGAAACTGTTTATTTCTGTATTACATGATTGCAACTTGTTGAAAAGTGTCAACAGTGTTCCTATCATCCTGATTAAGCAATACAGCAAAAATGGTTCTTACAGAGTGCATCAAACATGATTTAGAACTTGTTTGTGAAAAACTATTTATTTCTGTATTTCATGATTGCAACTTGCTGAAAAGTGTTAACAGGGTTCCTTTCATTGAGTTTAAACAGTACAGCAAAATGGTACTTTCAGAGTGACCTTGTTTTTGAGAAACTGTTTATTTCTTTATTACATCATTGCAACTTGCAGAAAAGTGTCAACAGTGTTCTTCTCATCCTGATTAAGCAGTTCAACAAACATGGTACTTACAGAGTGACCTTGTTTTTGAGAAACTGTTTATTTCTGTATTACATGATTGCAACTTGCTGAAAAGTGTCAACAGTGTTCCTATCATCCTGATTAAGCAATACAGCAAAAATGGTTCTTACAGAGTGCATCAAACATGATTTAGACCTTGTTTTTGAAAAACTGTTTATTTCTGTATTTCATGATTGCAACTTGCTGAAAAGTGATAACAGGGTTCCTTTCATCGAGTTTAAACAAGTACAGCAAAATGGTACTTACAGAGTGACCTTGTTTTTGAGAAACTGTTTATTTCTGTATTACATGATTGCAACTTGCTGAAAAGTGTCAACAGTGTTCCTATCATCCTTATTAAGCAATACAGCAAAAATGGTTCTTACAGAATGCATCAAACATGATTTAGACCTTGTTTGTGAAAAACTATTTATTTCTGTATTTCATGATTGCAACTTGCTGAAAAGTGTTAACAGGGTTCCTTTCATTGAGTTTAAACAGTACAGCAAAATGGTACTTTCAGAGTGACCTTGTTTTTAAGAAACTGTTTATTTCTTTATTACATCATTGCAACTTGCTGAAAAGTTTTAACAGGGTTCCTTTCATCGAGTTTAAACAGTACAGCAAAATGGTACTTACAGAGTGACCTTGTTTTTGAGAAACTGTTTATTTCTGTATTACATCATTGCAACTTGCTGAAAAGTGTCAACAGTGTTCTTATCATCCTGATTAAGCAGTTCAACAAACATGGTACTTACAGAGTGACCTTGTTTTTGAGAAACTGTTTATTTCTGTATTACATGATTGCAACTTGCTGAAAAGTGTCAACAGTGTTCCTATCATCCTGATTAAGCAATACAGCAAAAATGGTTCTTACAGAGTGCATCAAACATGATTTAGACCTTGTTTGTGAAAAACTATTTATTTCTGTATTTCATGATTGCAACTTGCTGAAAAGTGTTAACAGGGTTCCTTTCATTGAGTTTAAACAGTACAGCAAAATGGTACTTTCAGAGTGACCTTGTTTTTGAGAAACTGTTTATTTCTTTATTACATCATTGCAACTTGCAGAAAAGTGTCAACAGTGTTCTTATCATCCTGATTAAGCAGTTCAACAAACATGGTACTTACAGAGTGACCTTGTTTTTGAGAAACTGTTTATTTCTGTATTACATGATTGCAACTTGCTGAAAAGTGTCAACAGTGTTCCTATCATCCTGATTAAGCAATACAGCAAAAATGGTTCTTACAGAGTGCATCAAACATGATTTAGACCTTGTTTTTGAAAAACTGTTTATTTCTGTATTTCATGATTGCAACTTGCTGAAAAGTGTTAACAGGGTTCCTTTCATTGAGTTTAAACAGTACAGCGAAATGGTACTTTCAGAGTGACCTTGTTTTTGAGAAACTGTTTATTTCTTTATTACATCATTGCAACTTGCTGAAAAGTGTCAACAATGTTCCTTTCATCGAGCTTAAACAGTACAGCAAATTGGTACTTACAGAGTGACTCAAACATGATTTAGACCTTGTTTGTGAAAAACTATTTATTTCTGTATTTCATGATTGCAACTTGCTGAAAAGTGTCAACAATGTTCCTTTCATCGAGCTTAAACAGTACAGCCAAATGGTACTTACAGAGTGACTCAAACATGACTTAGACCTTGCTTTTGAAAACTATTTATTTCTGTATTTCATGATTGCAACTTGCTGAAAAGTGTCAACAGTGTTCCTATCATCCTGATTAAGCAATACAGCAAAAATGGTTCTTACAGAGTGCATCAAACATGATTTAGACCTTGTTTGTGAAAAACTATTTATTTCTGTATTTCATGATTGCAACTTGCTGAAAAGTGTTAACAGGGTTCCTTTCATTGAGTTTAAACAGTACAGCAAAATGGTACTTTCAGAGTGACCTTGTTTTTGAGAAACTGTTTATTTCTTTATTACATCATTGCAACTTGCTGAAAAGTTTTAACAGGGTTCCTTTCATCGAGTTTAAACAGTACAGCAAAATGGTACTTACAGAGTGACCTTGTTTTTGAGAAACTGTTGATTTCTGTATTACATCATTGCAACTTGCTGAAAAGTGTCAACAGTGTTCTTATCATCCTGATTAAGCAGTTCAACAAACATGGTACTTACAGAGTGACCTTGTTTTTGAGAAACTGTTTATTTCTGTATTACATGATTGCAACTTGCTGAAAAGTGTTAACAGGGTTCCTTTCATCGAGTTTAAACAAGTACAGCAAAATGGTACTTACAGAGTGACCTTGTTTTTGAGAAACTGTTTATTTCTGTATTACATGATTGCAACTTGCTGAAAAGTGTCAACAGTGTTCCTATCATCCTGATTAAGCAATACAGCAAAAATGGTACTTACAGAGTGCATCAAACATGATTTAGACCTTGTTTGTGAAAAACTATTTATTTCTGTATTTCATGATTGCAACTTGCTGAAAAGTGTCAACAATGTTCCTTTCATCGAGCTTAAACAGTACAGCAAAATGGTACTTACAGAGTGACTCAAACATGACTTAGACCTTGTTTTTGAAAAACTCTTTATTTCTGTATTTCATGATTGCAACTTGCAGAAAAAAGTTAACAGGGTTCCTTTCATTGAGTTTAAACAGTACAGCAAAATGGTACTTACATAGTGACCTTGTTTTTGAGAAACTGTTTATTTCTTTATTACATCATTGCAACTTGCTGAAAAGTGTCAACAGTGTTCTTATCATCCTGACTAAGCAGTTCAACAAACATGGTACTTACAGAGTGACCTTGTTTTTGAGAAACGGTTTATTTCTGTATTACATGATTGCAACTTGCTGAAAAGTGTCAACAGTGTTCCTATCATCCTGATTAAGCAATACAGCAAAAATGGTTCTTACAGAATGCATCAAACATGATTTAGACCTTGTTTGTGAAAAACTATTTATTTCTGTATTTCATGATTGCAACTTGCTGAAAAGTGTTAACAGGGTTCCTTTCATTGAGTTTAAACAGTACAGCAAAATGGTACTTTCAGAGTGACCTTGTTTTTAAGAAACTGTTTATTTCTTTATTACATCATTGCAACTTGCTGAAAAGTTTTAACAGGGTTCCTTTCATCGAGTTTAAACAGTACAGCAAAATGGTACTTACAGAGTGACCTTGTTTTTGAGAAACTGTTTATTTCTGTATTACATCATTGCAACTTGCTGAAAAGTGTCAACAGTGTTAAAAGTGTTAAGCAGTTCAACAAAAATTGTACTTACAGAGTGACCTTGTTTTTGAGAAACTGTTTATTTCTGTATTACATGATTGCAACTTGCTGAAAAGTGTCAACAGTGTTCCTATCATCCTGATTAAGCAATACAGCAAAAATGGTTCTTACAGAGTGCATCAAACATGATTTAGACCTTGTTTTTGAAAAACTGTTTATTTCTGTATTTCATGATTGCAACTTGCTGAAAAGTGTTAACAGGGTTCCTTTCATCGAGTTTAAACAAGTACAGCAAAATGGTACTTACAGAGTGACCTTGTTTTTGAGAAACTGTTTATTTCTGTATTACATGATTGCAACTTGCTGAAAAGTGTCAACAGTGTTCTTATCAACCTGATTAAGCAGTTCAACAAACATGGTACTTACAGAGTGACCTTGTTTTTGAGAAACTGTTTATTTCTGTATTACATGATTGCAACTTGCTGAAAAGTGTTAACAGGGTTCCTTTCATCGAGTTTAAACAAGTACAGCAAAATGGTACTTACAGAGTGACCTTGTTTTTGAGAAACGGTTTATTTCTGTATTACATGATTGCAACTTGCTGAAAAGTGTCAACAGTGTTCTTATCATCCTGATTAAGCAGTTCAACAAACATGGTACTTACAGAGTGACCTTGTTTTTGAGAAACTGTTTATTTCTGTATTACATGATTGCAACTTGCTGAAAAGTGTCAACAGTGTTCTTATCATCCTGATTAAGCAGTTCAACAAACATGGTCCTTACAGAGTGACCTTGTTTTTGAGAAACTGTTTATTTCTGTATTACATGATTGCAACTTGCTGAAAAGTGTCAACAGTGTTCCTATCATCCTGATTAAGCAATACAGAAAAAATGGTTCTTACAGAGTGCATCAAACATGATTTAGACCTTGTTTGTGAAAAACTATTTATTTCTGTATTTCATGATTGCAACTTGCTGAAAAGTGTCAACAATGTTCCTTTCATCGAGCTTAAACAGTACAGCAAAATGGTACTTACAGAGTGACTCAAACATGACTTAGACCTTGTTTTTGAAAAACTCTTTATTTCTGTATTTCATGATTGCAACTTGCAGAAAAAAGTTAACAGGGTTCCTTTCATTGAGTTTAAACAGTACAGCAAAATTGTACTTACATAGTGACCTTGTTTTTGAGAAACAGTTTATTTCTTTATTACATCATTGCAACTTGCTGAAAAGTGTCAACAGTGTTCTTATCATCCTGATTAAGCAGTTCAACAAACATGGTACTTACAGAGTGACCTTGTTTTTGAGAAACTGTTTATTTCTGTATTACATGATTGCAACTTGCTGAAAAGTGTCAACAATGTTCCTTTCATCGAGCTTAAACAGTACAGCAAATTGGTACTTACAGAGTGACTCAAACATGATTTAGACCTTGTTTGTGAAAAACTATTTATTTCTGTATTTCATGATTGCAACTTGCTGAAAAGTGTCAACAATGTTCCTTTCATCGAGCTTAAACAGTACAGCCAAATGGTACTTACAGAGTGACTCAAACATGACTTAGACCTTGCTTTTGAAAACTATTTATTTCTGTATTTCATGATTGCAACTTGCTGAAAAGTGTTAACCTCTTGGGGCTAGGTGGGACGCTAGCGTGCCACCTGTGGTGCACTCCATCAACAGCAGGTGCATTTCAAGAGCGGCAAATTTGAATCCAAATAAATGTCAAAATTCAAATTTTTCAAAAATACAACTATGTTACACCATTTGAAAGATAAACATCTCCTTAATCTAACCACGTTTTACGATTTCAAAAAGGTTTTACGGCGAAAGCATAAATTTAGAGTATGTTAGGACAGTACATTTACAAGAGTTGTGTGTAATGTTTTGTCAAGTCAAAGACAGGGTCACCAAAACCATAAAACCAGCTAAAATGATACACTAACCTTTTACAATCTCCATCAGATGACACTCCTAGGACATTATGTTAGACAATGCATGCATTTTTAGTTCTATCAAGTTCATATTTATATACAAAAACAGCGTTTTACTATGGCATTGATGTTGAGGAAATCGTTTCCCTCCAATAACCGGCAGTCAAGTCAGCGTCACAAATTAAATAATTAAAATTAGAAAACATTGGTAAAATATTATATTGTCATTTAAAGAATTATAGATTTACATCTTTTGAACGCAATCAACTTGCCAGATTTAAAAATAACCTTACTGGGAAATCACACTTTGCAATAATCTGAGCACTGTGCCCAGAAAAATACGCGTTGCGATACAGACTAGACGTCATGTTGGGGAGATCTAAAATCGAAAATACTATGTAAATAATCCATTACCTTTGATTCTCTTCATCAGATGTCACTTCCAGGTATCACAGGTCCATAACGAATGTAGTTTTGTTCAAAAAAGCTCATCATTTATGTCCAAAAATCTCCGTCTCGTTAGCACATGATGTAAGCCAGCCGGACTTCTCGTCATGAACGAGGGGAAAAAATATATTTCCGTTCGTTCAAACATGTCAAACGTTGTATAGCATAAATCATTAGGGCCTTTTTTAACCAGAACATGAATAATATTCAAGGTGGACGAATGCATAGCCTTTTATAACGTATTGGAACGAGGGTACCCAACATGAAGTAGCGCGCCAGGTGTCTAATGGGACATCACCGTTCCATGGCTCTTGTTCGGTCAGATCTCCCTCCAGAAGACTCAAAACACTTTGTAAAGGCTGGTGACATCTAGTGGAAGCAATAGGAAGTGCCAAAATATTCCTAAACCCCTGTGTTTTTCAATGGGAGAGGTTTAAAGTCAATACAACACATCAGGTATCCACTTCCTGTCAGAAAATGTCTCAGGGTTTTGCCTGCCAAATGAGTTCTGTTATACTCACAGACACCATTCAAACAGTTTTGGAAACTTTAGAGTGTTTTCTATCCATATATAATAAGTATATGCATATTCTAGTTACTGGGTAGGATTAGTAACCAGATTAAATCGGGTACATTTTTTTTATCCAGACGTGCAAATGCTGCCCCCTAGACCCAACAGGTTAACAGGGTTCCTTTCATTGAGTTTAAACAGTACAGCAAAATGGTACTTTCAGAGTGACCTTGTTTTTGAGAAACTGTTTATTTCTTTATTACATCATTGCAACTTGCTGAAAAGTGTCAACAGTGTTCTTATTATCCTGATTAAGCAGTTCAACAAACATTGTACTTACAGAGTGACCTTGTTTTTGAGAAACTGTTTATTTCTTTATTACATGATTGCAACTTGCTGAAAAGTGTCAACAGTGTTCTTATCATCCTGTTTAAGCAGTTCAACAAAAATGGTACTTACAGAGTGACCTTGTTTTTGAGAAACTGTTTATTTCTGTATTACATGATTGCAACTTGCTGAAAAGTGTCAACAGTGTTCCTATCATCCTGATTAAGCAATACAGCAAAAATGGTTCTTACAGAGTGCATCAAACATGATTTAGACCTTGTTTGTGAAAAACTATTTATTTCTGTATTTCATGATTGCAACTTGCTGAAAAGTGTTAACAGGGTTCCTTTCATTGAGTTTAAACAGTACAGCAAAATGGTACTTTCAGAGTGACCTTGTTTTTGAGAAACTGTTTATTTCTTTATTACATCATTGCAACTTGCAGAAAAGTGTCAACAGTGTTCTTATCATCCTGATTAAGCAGTTCAAAAAACATGGTACTTACAGAGTGACCTTGTTTTTGAGAAACTGTTTATTTCTGTATTACATGATTGCAACTTGCTGAAAAGTGTCAACAGTGTTCCTATCATCCTGATTAAGCAATACAGCAAAAATGGTTCTTACAGAATGCATCAAACATGATTTAGACCTTGTTTGTGAAAAACTATTTATTTCTGTATTTCATGATTGCAACTTGCTGAAAAGTGTTAACAGGGTTCCTTTCATTGAGTTTAAACAGTACAGCAAAATGGTACTTTCAGAGTGACCTTGTTTTTGAGAAACTGTTTATTTCTGTATTACATCATTGCAACTTGCTGAAAAGTGTCAACAGTGTTCTTATCATCCTGATTAAGCAGTTCAACAAACATGGTACTTACAGAGTGACCTTGTTTTTGAGAAACTGTTTATTTCTGTATTACATGATTGCAACTTGCTGAAAAGTGTCAACAGTGTTCTTATCATCCTGATTAAGCAGTTCAACAAACATGGTACTTACAGAGTGACCTTGTTTTTGAGAAACTGTTTATTTCTGTATTACATGATTGCAACTTGCTGAAAAGTGTCAACAGTGTTCCTATCATCCTGATTAAGCAATACAGCAAAAATGGTACTTACAGAGTGCATCAAACATGATTTAGACCTTGTTTGTGAAAAACTATTTATTTCTGTATTTCATGATTGCAACTTGCTGAAAAGTGTCAACAATGTTCCTTTCATCGAGCTTAAACAGTACAGCAAAATGGTACTTATAGAGTGACTCAAACATGACTTAGACCTTGTTTTTGAAAAACTCTTTATTTCTGTATTTCATGATTGCAACTTGCAGAAAAAAAGTTAACAGGGTTCCTTTCATTGAGTTTAAACAGTACAGCAAAATGGTACTTACATAGTGACCTTGTTTTTGAGAAACTGTTTATTTCTTTATTACATCATTGCAACTTGCTGAAAAGTGTCAACAGTGTTCTTATCATCCTGACTAAGCAGTTCAACAAACATGGTACTTACAGAGTGACCTTGTTTTTGAGAAACGGTTTATTTCTGTATTACATGATTGCAACTTGCTGAAAAGTGTCAACAGTGTTCCTATCATCCTGATTAAGCAATACAGCAAAAATGGTTCTTACAGAATGCATCAAACATGATTTAGACCTTGTTTGTGAAAAACTATTTATTTCTGTATTTCATGATTGCAACTTGCTGAAAAGTGTTAACAGGGTTCCTTTCATTGAGTTTAAACAGTACAGCAAAATGGTACTTTCAGAGTGACCTTGTTTTTAACCTGTTGGGTCTAGGGGGCAGCATTTGCACGTCTGGATAAAAAAAATGTACCCGATTTAATCTGGTTACTAATCCTACCCAGTAACTAGAATATGCATATACTTATTATATATGGATAGAAAACACTCTAAAGTTTCCAAAACTGTTTGAATGGTGTCTGTGAGTATAACAGAACTCATTTGGCAGGCAAAACCCTGAGACATTTTCTGACAGGAAGTGGATACCTGATGTGTTGTATTGATTTTAAACCTATCCCATTGAAAAACACAGGGGTTTAGGAATATTTTGGCACTTCCTATTGCTTCCACTAGATGTCACCAGCCTTTACAAAGTGTTTTGAGTCTTCTGGAGGGAGATCTGACCGAACAAGAGCCATGGAACGGTGATGTCCCATTAGACACCTGGCGCGCTACTTCATGTTGGGTACCCTCGTTCCAATACGTTATAAAAGGCTATGCATTCGTCCACCTTGAATATTATTCATGTTCTGGTTAAAAAGGCCCTAATGATTTATGCTATACAACGTTTGACATGTTTGAACGAACGGAAATATATTTTTTCCCCTCGTTCATGACGAGAAGTCCGGCTGGCTTACATCATGTGCTAACGAGACGGAGATTTTTGGACATAAATGATGAGCTTTTTTGAACAAAACTACATTCGTTATGGACCTGTGATACCTGGAAGTGACATCTGATGAAGAGAATCAAAGGTAATGGATTATTTACATAGTATTTTCGATTTTAGATCTCCCCAACATGACGTCTAGTCTGTATCGCAACGCGTATTTTTCTGGGCACAGTGCTCAGATTATTGCAAAGTGTGATTTCCCAGTAAGGTTATTTTTAAATCTGGCAAGTTGATTGCGTTCAAAAGATGTAAATCTATAATTCTTTAAATGACAATATAATATTTTACCAATGTTTTCTAATTTTAATTATTTAATTTGTGACGCTGACTTGACTGCCGGTTATTGGAGGGAAACGATTTCCTCAACATCAATGCCATAGTAAAACGCTGTTTTTGTATATAAATATGAACTTGATAGAACTAAAAATGCATGCATTGTCTAACATAATGTCCTAGGAGTGTCATCTGATGGAGATTGTAAAAGGTTAGTGTATCATTTTAGCTGGTTTTATGGTTTTGGTGACCCTGTCTTTGACTTGACAAAACATTACACACAACTCTTGTAAATGTACTGTCCTAACATACTCTAAATTTATGCTTTCGCCGTAAAACCTTTTTGAAATCGTAAAACGTGGTTAGATTAAGGAGATGTTTATCTTTCAAATGGTGTAACATAGTTGTATTTTTGAAAAATTTGAATTTTGACATTTATTTGGATTCAAATTTGCCGCTCTTGAAATGCACCTGCTGTTGATGGAGTGCACCACAGGTGGCACGCTAGCGTCCCACCTAGCCCCAAGAGGTTAAGAAACTGTTTATTTCTTTATTACATCATTGCAACTTGCTGAAAAGTTTTAACAGGGTTCCTTTCATCGAGTTTAAACAGTACAGCAAAATGGTACTTACAGAGTGACCTTGTTTTTGAGAAACTGTTTATTTCTGTATTACATCATTGCAACTTGCTGAAAAGTGTCAACAGTGTTAAAAGTGTTAAGCAGTTCAACAAAAATGGTACTTACAGAGTGACCTTGTTTTTGAGAAACTGTTTATTTCTGTATTACATGATTGCAACTTGCTGAAAAGTGTCAACAGTGTTCCTATCATCCTGATTAAGCAATACAGCAAAAATGGTTCTTACAGAGTGCATCAAACATGATTTAGACCTTGTTTTTGAAAAACTGTTTATTTCTGTATTTCATGATTGCAACTTGCTGAAAAGTGTTAACAGGGTTCCTTTCATCGAGTTTAAACAAGTACAGCAAAATGGTACTTACAGAGTGACCTTGTTTTTGAGAAACTGTTTATTTCTGTATTACATGATTGCAACTTGCTGAAAAGTGTCAACAGTGTTCTTATCAACCTGATTAAGCAGTTCAACAAACATGGTACTTACAGAGTGACCTTGTTTTTGAGAAACTGTTTATTTCTGTATTACATGATTGCAACTTGCTGAAAAGTGTTAACAGGGTTCCTTTCATCGAGTTTAAACAAGTACAGCAAAATGGTACTTACAGAGTGACCTTGTTTTTGAGAAACGGTTTATTTCTGTATTACATGATTGCAACTTGCTGAAAAGTGTCAACAGTGTTCTTATCATCCTGATTAAGCAGTTCAACAAACATGGTACTTACAGAGTGACCTTGTTTTTGAGAAACTGTTTATTTCTGTATTACATGATTGCAACTTGCTGAAAAGTGTCAACAGTGTTCTTATCATCCTGATTAAGCAGTTCAACAAACATGGTACTTACAGAGTGACCTTGTTTTTGAGAAACTGTTTATTTCTGTATTACATGATTGCAACTTGCTGAAAAGTGTCAACAGTGTTCCTATCATCCTGATTAAGCAATACAGAAAAAATGGTTCTTACAGAGTGCATCAAACATGATTTAGACCTTGTTTGTGAAAAACTATTTATTTCTGTATTTCATGATTGCAACTTGCTGAAAAGTCTCAACAATGTTCCTTTCATCGAGCTTAAACAGTACAGCAAAATGGTACTTACAGAGTGACTCAAACATGACTTAGACCTTGTTTTTGAAAAACTCTTTATTTCTGTATTTCATGATTGCAACTTGCAGAAAAAAAGTTAACAGGGTTCCTTTCATTGAGTTTAAACAGTACAGCAAAATTGTACTTACATAGTGACCTTGTTTTTGAGAAACAGTTTATTTCTTTATTACATCATTGCAACTTGCTGAAAAGTGTCAACAGTGTTCTTATCATCCTGATTAAGCAGTTCAACAAACATGGTACTTACAGAGTGACCTTGTTTTTGAGAAACTGTTTATTTCTGTATTACATGATTGCAACTTGCTGAAAAGTGTCAACAATGTTCCTTTCATCGAGCTTAAACAGTACAGCAAATTGGTACTTACAGAGTGACTCAAACATGATTTAGACCTTGTTTGTGAAAAACTATTTATTTCTGTATTTCATGATTGCAACTTGCTGAAAAGTGTCAACAATGTTCCTTTCATCGAGCTTAAACAGTACAGCCAAATGGTACTTACATAGTGACTCAAACATGACTTAGACCTTGTTTGTGAAAAACTATTTATTTCTGTATTTCATGATTGCATTTGCTGAAAAGTGTTAACAGGGTTCCTTTCATTGAGTTTAAACAGTACAGCAAAATGGTACTTTCAGAGTGACCTTGTTTTTGAGAAACTGTTTATTTCTTTATTACATCATTGCAACTTGCAGAAAAGTGTCAACAGTGTTCTTATCATCCTGATTAAGCAGTTCAACAAACATGGTACTTACAGAGTGACCTTGTTTTTGAGAAACTGTTTATTTCTGTATTACATGATTGCAACTTGCTGAAAAGTGTCAACAGTGTTCCTATCATCCTGATTAAGCAATACAGCAAAAATGGTTCTTACAGAATGCATCAAACATGATTTAGACCTTGTTTGTGAAAAACTATTTATTTCTGTATTTCATGATTGCAACTTGCTGAAAAGTGTTAACAGGGTTCCTTTCATTGAGTTTAAACAGTACAGCAAAATGGTACTTTCAGAGTGACCTTGTTTTTGAGAAACTGTTTATTTCTGTATTACATCATTGCAACTTGCTGAAAAGTGTCAACAGTGTTCTTATCATCCTGATTAAGCAGTTCAACAAACATGGTACTTACAGAGTGACCTTGTTTTTGAGAAACTGTTTATTTCTGTATTACATGATTGCAACTTGCTGAAAAGTGTCAACAGTGTTCTTATCATCCTGATTAAGCAGTTCAACAAACATGGTACTTACAGAGTGACCTTGTTTTTGAGAAACTGTTTATTTCTGTATTACATGATTGCAACTTGCTGAAAAGTGTCAACAGTGTTCCTATCATCCTGATTAAGCAATACAGCAAAAATGGTTCTTACAGAATGCATCAAACATGATTTAGACCTTGTTTGTGAAAAACTATTTATTTCTGTATTTCATGATTGCAACTTGCTGAAAAGTGTTAACAGGGTTCCTTTCATTGAGTTTAAACAGTACAGCAAAATGGTACTTTCAGAGTGACCTTGTTTTTGAGAAACTGTTTATTTCTGTATTACATCATTGCAACTTGCTGAAAAGTGTCAACAGTGTTCTTATCATCCTGATTAAGCAGTTCAACAAACATGGTACTTACAGAGTGACCTTGTTTTTGAGAAACTGTTTATTTCTGTATTACATGATTGCAACTTGCTGAAAAGTGTCAACAGTGTTCTTATCATCCTGATTAAGCAGTTCAACAAACATGGTACTTACAGAGTGACCTTGTTTTTGAGAAACTGTTTATTTCTGTATTACATGATTGCAACTTGCTGAAAAGTGTCAACAGTGTTCCTATCATCCTGATTAAGCAATACAGCAAAAATGGTTCTTACAGAGTGCATCAAACATGATTTAGACCTTGTTTGTGAAAAACTATTTATTTCTGTATTTCATGATTGCAACTTGCTGAAAAGTGTCAACAATGTTCCTTTCATCGAGCTTAAACAGTACAGCAAAATGGTACTTACAGAGTGACTCAAACATGACTTAGACCTTGTTTTTGAAAAACTCTTTATTTCTGTATTTCATGATTGCAACTTGCAGAAAAAAAGTTAACAGGGTTCCTTTGAGTTTAAACAGTACAGCAAAATGGTACTTACATAGTGACCTTGTTTTTGAGAAACTGTTTATTTCTTTATTACATCATTGCAACTTGCTGAAAAGTGTCAACAGTGTTCTTATCATCCTGATTAAGCAGTTCAACAAAAATGGTACTTACAGAGTGACCTTGTTTTTGAGAAACTGTTTATTTCTGTATTACATGATTGCAACTTGCTGAAAAGTGTCAACAGTGTTCCTATCATCCTGATTAAGCAATACAGCAAAAATGGTTCTTACAGAGTGCATCAAACATGATTTAGACCTTGTTTGTGAAAAACTATTTATTTCTGTATTTCATGATTGCAACTTGCTGAAAAGTGTTAACAGGGTTCCTTTCATTGAGTTTAAACAGTACAGCAAAATGGTACTTTCAGAGTAACCTTGTTTTTGAGAAACTGTTTATTTCTTTAATACATCATTGCAACTTGCTGAAAAGTGTCAACAGTGTTCTTATTATCCTGATTAAGCAGTTCAACAAACATTGTACTTACAGAGTGACCTTGTTTTTGAGAAACTGTTTATTTCTGTATTACATGATTGCAACTTGCTGAAAAGTGTCAACAGTGTTCCTATCATCCTGATTAAGCAATACAGCAAAAATGGTTCTTACAGAGTGCATCAAACATGATTTAGACCTTGTTTTTGAAAAACTGTTTATTTCTGTATTTCATGATTGCAACTTGCTGAAAAGTGTTAACAGGGTTCCTTTCATCGAGTTTAAACAAGTACAGCAAAATGGTACTTACAGAGTGACCTTGTTTTTGAGAAACTGTTTATTTCTGTATTACATGATTGCAACTTGCTGAAAAGTGTCAACAGTGTTCCTATCATCCTGATTAAGCAATACAGCAAAAATGGTTCTTACAGAATGCATCAAACATGATTTAGACCTTGTTTGTGAAAAACTATTTATTTCTGTATTTCATGATTGCAACTTGCTGAAAAGTGTTAACAGGGTTCCTTTCATTGAGTTTAAACAGTACAGCAAAATGGTACTTTCAGAGTGACCTTGTTTTTAAGAAACTGTTTATTTCTTTATTACATCATTGCAACTTGCTGAAAAGTTTTAACAGGGTTCCTTTCATCGAGTTTAAACAGTACAGCAAAATGGTACTTACAGAGTGACCTTGTTTTTGAGAAACTGTTTATTTCTGTATTACATCATTGCAACTTGCTGAAAAGTGTCAACAGTGTTCTTATCATCCTGATTAAGCAGTTCAACAAACATTGTACTTACAGAGTGACCTTGTTTTTGAGAAACTGTTTATTTCTGTATTACATGATTGCAACTTGCTGAAAAGTGTCAACAGTGTTCCTATCATCCTGATTAAGCAATACAGCAAAAATGGTTCTTACAGAGTGCATCAAACATGATTTAGACCTTGTTTGTGAAAAACTATTTATTTCTGTATTTCATGATTGCAACTTGCTGAAAAGTGTTAACAGGGTTCCTTTCATTGAGTTTAAACAGTACAGCAAAATGGTACTTACAGAGTGACCTTGTTTTTGAGAAACTGTTTATTTCTGTATTACATGATTGCAACTTGCTGAAAAGTGTCACCAGTGTTCTTATCATCCTGATTAAGCAGTTCAACAAAAATGGTACTTACAGAGTGACCTTGTTTTTGAGAAACTGTTTATTTCTGTATTACATGATTGCAACTTGCTGAAAAGTGTCAACAGTGTTCCTATCATCCTGATTAAGCAATACAGCAAAAATGGTTCTTACAGAGTGCATCAAACATGATTTAGACCTTGTTTGTGAAAAACTATTTATTTCTGTATTTCATGATTGCAACTTGCTGAAAAGTGTTAACAGGGTTCCTTTCATTGAGTTTAAACAGTACAGCAAAATGGTACTTTCAGAGTGACCTTGTTTTTGAGAAACTGTTTATTTCTTTATTACATCATTGCAACTTGCTGAAAAGTGTCAACAGTGTTCTTATCATCCTGATTAAGCAGTTCAACAAACATGGTACTTACAGAGTGACCTTGTTTTTGAGAAACTGTTTATTTCTGTATTACATGATTGCAACTTGCTGAAAAGTGTCAACAGTGTTCTTATCATCCTGATTAAGCAGTTCAACAAACATGGTACTTACAGAGTGACCTTGTTTTTGAGAAACTGTTTATTTCTGTATTACATGATTGCAACTTGCTGAAAAGTGTCAACAGTGTTCCTATCATCCTGATTAAGCAATACAGCAAAAATGGTTCTTACAGAGTGCATCAAACATGATTTAGACCTTGTTTGTGAAAAACTATTTATTTCTGTATTTCATGATTGCATTTGCTGAAAAGTGTTAACAGGGTTCCTTTCATTGAGTTTAAACAGTACAGCAAAATGGTACTTTCAGAGTGACCTTGTTTTTGAGAAACTGTTTATTTCTTTATTACATCATTGCAACTTGCAGAAAAGTGTCAACAGTGTTCTTATCATCCTGATTAAGCAGTTCAACAAACATGGTACTTACAGAGTGACCTTGTTTTTGAGAAACTGTTTATTTCTGTATTACATGATTGCAACTTGCTGAAAAGTGTCAACAGTGTTCCTATCATCCTGATTAAGCAATACAGCAAAAATGGTTCTTACAGAATGCATCAAACATGATTTAGACCTTGTTTGTGAAAAACTATTTATTTCTGTATTTCATGATTGCAACTTGCTGAAAAGTGTTAACAGGGTTCCTTTCATTGAGTTTAAACAGTACAGCAAAATGGTACTTTCAGAGTGACCTTGTTTTTGAGAAACTGTTTATTTCTGTATTACATCATTGCAACTTGCTGAAAAGTGTCAACAGTGTTCTTATCATCCTGATTAAGCAGTTCAACAAACATGGTACTTACAGAGTGACCTTGTTTTTGAGAAACTGTTTATTTCTGTATTACATGATTGCAACTTGCTGAAAAGTGTCAACAGTGTTCTTATCATCCTGATTAAGCAGTTCAA